>NC_050464.1:7394453-7694453 GCF_903995425.1 Onychomys torridus
TTGGGGCCCCCACCCACCACAGCCCTAATTATTATCCCTCTAGTGGCCAGGAGCCCAAGCAAGACTTTCTGTGTGTACATACAGAGGAGGTGGCACCAAGACTTCTCCACATCCCATGGAGGACATTGAAAGTAAATGAGTCCTTTATCTCATTGGCCAGCAGTGTATACACCCCTCATTAAGAGAAGGGATTAAGGGCCCTTCATTTGGTTTCGTGTGGGTATGCCTGCCTGTGCAAACATGTGTGCAGGTTGGAAATCAAATCCTGGTACTACCCTCTATTGCTCTCCACTTTATATTTTGAGTCTAGGTCTCTCAGCTACCACCACACTTGGCTTTTAGGTGGTTTCTGGGGAATCTGAACTCATGAAGTCTTCATGCTTGTGTGGCAAGGGCTTCACGGATTGAGCCAACTCCCTAACACCTTACTTCATTTCCATACAAGACAAAAGAAAACTGGAAAAACAAATCCAGCCCCACACTTCTGAGGGGCACTTGCTCCAGACCAAGGGGGTATTCTTCTATTTCGCCTCTGGCCTAGAGATGATGGCTTCCGATCTTAGTTCTTATGGAAGAATTTGATCCTCAGGACAAGGGTAGGGCTCACAACTTGGTTGCGGTTTTCCAGGAAACTTCCCATTACACTGGAAGGGAGAAGCAGGAAATCCCACACCCAGTCAATTTTGGGGGAAGGCATAGTCCAGGCACAAGTATCACCAGAGATTTTAGGGGCAAAGCCTGGGAACCCTAACAATATTCTAAAGGGACTCAAAACAGATTGTGTCTCCTGTTCTCCGCAAGCTAATTAAAAAGACTGTAGTCAGGAACAGAGACCGAGATTTATTCCTTGTGGGCCCATTGAGAAGAGGAATCAAGAGATCCAGCGACACTCACCAGGTCTATGAGGGTTAGGTTTAAATAGAGGGCAAGAGCTATTCATAGCAAAGCCTTCCCTGTGCAGGTGTGGTCCTGCACAGCATTAGCTCAGCTCCAGTCTCTACTGCAAGGTGCTCTCATTGTCAGATCTGTGTAAGATCTCTTCCTAGGAGACAAGGGGCCCTCTGCCTGGCACCTGGAGCTTCAGCCTTTCCCTCTGTTCACCTGAGACTCCTGGGGGAAGTCCCAATTCCACGGAGACCATTGTTTCTATAACCTCATAGCTGAGACACAAGTGTCTCTCTTTAGTATATCTTGGCTCCAGCCATGCCAGTGACACAGGGCAGCTGGATCCTGACTGTATGAGGGTGCTCTGAGGGAGGGGTAAGGCTTGGGCATGTGTGCATGGAAATGACAATGCCATTCTATATCAAGCTTGAGCCCTAATGCAAACAATGACTGGTGTGCTTACAAGAGGAGGGGCCAAGAGAGACCTGCGAGGGCTAGAGACATTTTCAATTGCTGATTGACAAGGACTCTGGAGTCACCAGGTACTAGAAATGACAGGAAGGGGCGTTTCCAAGAACCTTTGGAGGGAGTGAAGCCCCGCCCACACCTGGATTTTTAACTTCCTCTCTGCAGTGAGACAGGACAGAAAGACAGGGGTATGATGGGGACAGAAGAATGGAAAGGAGTCTCATCCAAGAGCCTGCTTGAAGGTTCTCTCCAGCTAGGAAGCAAAAATTCCAGCACCATTAGCCACATTTCCTTAAGGCCTTTCTCCTTTCCCAGGAGACCTGCAACTTTCCAGGAATCTCACCAGGCACTCCATTATGGTAAAAGATCCTTCCTAAACCTTGTGCAACCTAGTGCTTCCTGGATTTTCCTTATCAGATTACGACTCCATGCAAGTCACCCCTGCAGCCACTTAACAGGAAGAAGAGGGTGGGGACATGCTCAGCTGGTAGCAAGTTTGGCTGCCACCATCAGGAAGCCTTGAGTCCAGGCTTCAGTACCATAAACTGTGTGTGGTGCACAGCTGTAATCCCAGCGCTTGGAAGGTCAAGGCAGGAGGGTTAGAAGTTCAAGGTCATCCTTGGCTTCATAGAAGGCCACATGAGACCTTGTATCTGAGAAAGAGGGAGAGAGAGAGAGAGAGAGAGAGAGAGAGAGAGAGAGAGAGAGAGAGAGAGAGAGAACCTTTACCAAGCCTTTGAGTTGTAACTTCGGAGTCACCAAAATGATAAATGTGGCTAATGACAAGAGACTTAGTTGTTTCTCCCCGTTAAGAACCTGTATTAGTTACTGTCTCTTGCTATGGTGAGACACTATGACTGGGAGTCTGAAGGAAAATGGCCCCCAAAGGGAGTGGCACTAATGGGAGGTGTGGCCTTGGTGTGGATGTGGCCTTGGAGGAAGTGTCACTGTGGAGGCAAATGTATTTGGAAGTTTCTCCGGTCCCACCTGGCCCCCATGGTCCTGCAGCCACTTGTAAAATAATCATTCAGAGGCTTATATTAAACACCAACTGTATGACCTATGGCAGGTTTCTTGCTAGCTAGCTCTTCCGTCTTAAGTTAACCCATTTCTATTAATCTGTGTTTTGCCACATAGCTGTGGCTTTACTTGCACCCCATTACATGTTGCTTCTAGGATGGCAGTTTGGCATCTCCCCCACTCTCCTTCCTCCTGTCACTGTCTCTCTTAGATTTTCCCTTCTGGCTCCATCCTGCCCTGCCATAGGCCAATGCAGCTTTATTTATTAGAAATGGGAGCAACCCATTTTCACAGCATACAGAAAGACACCCCACAGCAGAGGCAGACTTTGAGGTCTCATATATGCTCAAGCCATGCTCAGTCTATTTCCTGTTGCCTGCATATCAACATGTAAGCAGCTCCTTCTCCAGCACCATGTCTGCCTGCACACCACCATGCTCCCTGCCATGTTTGACAATGGACTAAACCTCTGAAACTGTAAGCCACCACCTCAATTAAATGTTTTCCTTTAAAGAGTTGCTGTGTGGATCTCTGGGAGTTCGAGGCCAGCCTGGGCTACAGAGTGAGTTCTAGGACAGGCTCCAAAGCTACACAGAGAAACTCTGCCTCGAAAAACCAAAAAAAAAAAAAAAAAAGAGTTGCTGTGGTCATGGTGTCTCTTCACAGCAATAGAAACCTTAACTAAGACAATGACCATGCAGAAGAATTTATTTGAGTTTATGGTTCTAGAGCGATAAGAAGGTTCCATTGTGATAGAGAAGTGTGGCAGCTGGAACAGAAAGCTGAGAGCTTACATCCTTAATCAGAAGCCTGAATCAGAGAGCAAACTGGAAGTAGATATAAGACTTTTTCCTCTCAATCCCCTCCCCCAATAATGTACTCCCTTCAGGAAGGCTGCACTACCTATATCTCTCCAAATCATGCCACCAACTGGGGGACAAATGCCTAAGACTGTGGGGACATTTCTCAGTCAGACCACCACAGATGTCCACCCTCCCTTGAGTGTCTCTCACTCAGCCTTTTAACCTTCATGCTTAAAATGTCTTTTTAATAAAAGCCGGGCATGATGGCATACATCCTTAATCCCACCACTCGGGAGGCAGAGGCAGGAGGATCCTCCCACCTCTTTCTTTTCTGTTTTTTAAGGCTTATTTATTATTATTTTATGTGTGTGAATGTCTGCATGCGTGTATGCACACCACGTTGTGCACTTGGTACCCACAGAGGACAGAAGTGGACATCAGATGCCTGAAAACTGGAGTTTCAGACAGTTGTGAGCCACCATATGGGTGCTGGGAACTGAATGCAAGTGCTCTTAACTACTGAGCCATCTCTCCAGACCTCTTTCTTCTTAAAAAATAAACTCCAACCCTGCTTCACTCTGGCTCATCCTAAAATTCTTTTCTGTGTCGAAACCAAGGATTTGTGTGGTGGGTATTGTGTTCCCTGAAATATTGTGTGTTCCCCGAAATAAACATATCTGGGGTCAGAGAAAAGACAGCCACTAGAACAAAGCCAAAAATGGTAGCTAGAAATTGAGAAGAGTAAGCCATAACAGAAGTTGGGCAGTGGTGGTGCACGCCTTTAATCCCAGCAATTAGGAGGCAGAGCTATCGGATCTCTGAGTTCAAGGCCACTTTAGAAACAGCTAAGCATGGTGACCCAGCCCCTTTAATCCCAGAAACCCAACCTTTAACCCCAGGGAGTGGGGGCAGAAAGAGAAAAGTATATAAGGCCTGAGGACCAGGAACTAAAGGAAGAGTAAAGCATGTAGTTAGTTAAGCATTTGGTTGGTTAAGCGTTCAGGCTTTGGAGCAACACAGCTCAGCTGAGATTCATGTGGAGGAGGACTCAGAAGCTTCCAGCCTGAGGAAAAAGGATCACCTGAGGAACTAGCAAGGTGAGATAGCTGTGACTTGCTCTGCTTCTCTGATCTTCCAGCATTCACCCCAATAACTAGCTTCGGGTTTGTTTTATTAACAAGTACCTTTAAAATTCCTACCACAGATTTGTTTTATTTTTTTCTGAGTTGAGTTCCCCTAAAAAGCTAATAGAACTCCTCAAGCTGAAGATAACAGGGTGGGCCCAGTGCCTCTGCCTCTGCCACCCTGCTACCACACTATCTGGGGGAACATTGCCATTTTAAGCCACAAGCTTCCCCTTTAAGGTCTTTTATTAGAGTGGCCACAGGAAAAACTTTATACTCTGTATATGTGCATGTGAGTGCGCACACGTGCTCGAAGAGGCCAAAGGATGATGTCATGTGTTTTCCTCAGTCACTTTCCACCTTTTTGTTTAAGACTGGTTCTCTCTGGACCTGGAGCTCACTGATCAGCCTAGGCCGACCAAGTCATAGTGAGTCTTTCATCTTGGCCTCTCCAGAGCTGGAGTTCCTGGTATGCACTATCAATCACCCCAGACTTTTTACATGGTACTGAAGATCTGAACTCAGGTTCTTATGTCTTCATGACAAGCACCCCCAGCCCTGGAAACTCATTTTCTTGTCGTCTCTAATCTGTCCCTTCACTCCCATTTCAGCAGCTGGAGGGATCTCTCAGCTCATGTCACTCACCTCTCCTTCTCCACAGCCACTGATTAAGACCCCTTTCCTCTCATCCATCTCCTCTCCGCTCTCACTGGACTCCACCCCATTATCTGTCATCTTCAAGCTTCCATTTCTGGAAACTTCGGTCCCAAGAGTAAGCTGCTAAGTTCATTCTGACCTTAGCATCCTTACGGCCATTGTCTCTTCACCTTGGGCTCCGTTCTTCTGGATCCGTAGTTGACTTTTGTCTCCCAGGGGACATAAGGAAATGTCTGGAGACACTTGAGTTGAGGGAGAGGATAGGAGGGTTCCAGTGTATCTAGTAAACAGAGACCCAAGTATGTGGGTCATTACTCTGTGACGGACAAGAGGGTTACCTCACCATAAAGAACAATCCTTGTCTATCTAAAACATTCATAGTGATGACTGAAATTGGGAAACCAAGTTCTAGATCTGTCTTTCATTGTTGTTTTGGGTTTTATTTGTTTGTTTTCTTTTGTCTCAGGCAGCCCAAGGTGGCCTCAAACCCAGTACTACCTAAGATGATCTTGAATTTTCAGGCCTGCCTCTACCTCTCAAGTGCCAGGATATCAAGCATGCCCAACCACTGGCTTATGCAGTGCTGGGATTCAAATCCATAGCTTCATGAATGCTAGGAAAGCACTCTACAAACTGAGCCACATCCCCAACCACCCCTCTTTTGTTCTAGATTTTTCCATAGTCCAATCCTGCCTTTCATGCCCCAGTTCAAATGCCATCTCCTTAGAGAGTCTTTCCCAGCATTCATTTTAAAAATATGTATCTATTTGTTCATTCTAAGTTTTAGTTATATGCATGAGTGTAGGTTATGTGCATGAGTGTCAGGTTATGTGCATGAATGTCAGGTTATGTGCATGTGTGTGTAGGTGCCCTGGGGACCCAGTGAAGGGTTTCAGAGCCCCTGAGGATGAGGTTACAGGCAGTTGTGAGCCGCCAGATATGAGTGCTGGGAACTGAATGCACTAAGGTCCTCTACAAGAGTGGCATGCACTCTTAACCTCTGAGCCATGTGGTTCTCCCAGTACCCTTTATAAGGTGACCTTTTATTCTCAAGTTACTTATTTCCCTTTCTCCAGGCCCCCCACCACCACCGTCTGAAGTCATCTTGCTTGTTTATCTTCCTTTGCTAGCATCCTTCTCTTCCCCCACTATTGCTGGGATATCCCAGTGGATTTTCACAGCCACAGCAGATGGAAAGTTTTACTGTCTAGCCATTGCTCCGCCAATCCTCACCCTCACAACCCTCAGGGAGTCATTAATGGAAGGTTTGCTCCTTTCCATTTAGCCAACTGATATTTATCCCCCTCTCCTGGGTCCTCATGTGGAGGTAAGAGCTGTGGGCTGGGACTGGTCCTAACAAGCTTCACCTCCCTGATGTCTAATCTTGCCATGCTGTGAGGATGGCTACGGACATGAGGTTGCCATGGTTTCATGGGCAGCAAGCCACATAGACTCTGGCACCCAGTCCGCTGTCCCAGAGCACATTTCACCAGGGCGTGAGTCTTGTAGGGGGTCCTGATGCATCCCTTGGACCCAGGACAGGTCTCACAAATCCACACCTCCTCTTATCTCAGGGCCTCAAAATAACAGAAGAAGGCTGTAATGGGCTGATCATGTCCCTTCATGTGCTGAAGTGCTTGCTAATCTGTACTTTAGAACCTGTTTGTATTTGGAGACATGTTTTTGTTTTTGTTTTTTTGTTGTTGTTGTTGTTGTTTTTCCAAGGCAGGGTTTCTCTGGCAGCCTTGGCTGTCTCAGAACTCACTCTGTAGACCAGGCTGGCTTCGAACACACAGAGATTCACGTGCCTCTGCCTCCTGAGTGCTGGGATAAAGGTGTGCATGACCAAGACCCAGCTGAACACATGGTTCTTAAAGAAGAAATTATGTTTCACGAGGGCTAAAGGCCTACAAGATGGCTCAGTGGGTAAAGGTGCTTGCTGCCAAGCCTGGCTACTTGAGTTCGATCACCAGGGAACATACAATGAAAGAGAAATAACTCCCACAGGTTGTCCTCTGACCTACACACACACACACACACACACACACAGTAAATAAACAAACAAATGTAATAAAATAATTTTAATGAGAGCTTGAAATAATTGTGCACGCAGGAAAATGAGAGTTTAAGGCCAGAGCTAGCCACAGAGTAAAACCCTGTGTCAAAAATATTATGCTTAAGAAATGTATATGGGGCTGCAGAGATGACTTGGCAGGTAGACATGCTTTGGCCACCAAACTTGATGGCTTGTGTTCAGTCTCCACAACCCTACAGGTTGGCCTCTGGCCTCCACACGTCACATGGTGTACGTACGTGTACATGTCCACCATTACATGGATGGGCATTTGAACACATTCATGTGTGTATTCACATATATACACACAGTAAATAAATAAGTATAATTTAAAAAATAGTGCATGCCTTAAATCCCAGCACCTTGTAGCAGGAGCCAGGTGGATCACTGTGAGTTCAAGGTCAGTCTGGTCTACAAATTGAGTTCTAAGACAGCCTGGACTGTTACATAGAGAAACCCTGTCTCAAAAACCAAACAAAAAAAAAAAAAAATAGCTGTTCAAGATACATACATACATATGCATATGTGGTTATAGGGAAAATACATCAAATGAGAACACATGGATTACAGAACACTTAAGTCACATCATGAGACTGGAGATATATGTAGCTCAGTTGGTAGAGTGCTTGTCTAGCATGAACAAAACCCTGGGTTCGAGCCCCAGCACTGAGAAAAACCAGGAGTAGTAGCACTGACTTGTAGTCCTAGCACTCCAGAAGTAGAGGAAGTTCAAGGTCGTTCTCAGTTATAGAGCAAGTTAAATGCGAGTGCTGGGCATACTAGTGCACACCTTTAATCCCAGCACTCAGGAGGCAGAGGCAGGTGGATCTCTGTGAGTTTGAGGCCAGCCTGGTCTGCAAAACTAGTTCTAGGACAGCCAGGGCTACATAGAGAAACTCTGTCTCAAAAAAAAAAAAAAAAAAGTCAAAAAACAAAACAAAACAAAAACAAAAAATCCACTACAACAAAAAGCCAGCCTGGGCTATGTGAGACCTTATCTTAAGCAAACAAATAACACAAACACATCCTGCTCTATTTGGCTGTGGTTCACTGAGCCTTGTATGGCTGAGAACTACCCATAGCCTCTGGGAGGCAGACCATCACTATCCCTGGTCACAAAGGAGAAGACCACTAAGCAAAGGAGCTGAGTCTCGACCATGGCCAACTGTCTCCACAGCTATGGCTGTAAGTCACTCCAAGACTGAATTTCTGATTTTGCAAGAAACCAACTCCTGCCTGGCGGTGGTGGTGCACACCTATAATCCCAGCACTCTGGAGGCAGAGGCAGGTGGATCTCTGTGAGTTCGAGGCCAGCCTGGTCTACAGAGATAGTCCAGGACAGACTCCAAAGCTACACAGAAACTCTGTCTCGAAAAACAAAAACAAAAACAAAAACAACAACAAAAAAAAAAAAAAAAAAAGAAAAAGAAGAAGAAGAAGAAACCAACTCCTGAATGCAAGCTTAAAGAAGCGACTGGTGGATAAAGACCTAAATACTAGCTCTGCTTGTGTATAGGCAGATGAAAAAAAAATTTTTTTGAGCTGAGGATCGAACCCAGGACCTTGCGCTAACTAGGCAAGCACTCTACCACTGAGCTAAATCCCCAACCCCGAAATTTTATAGTAGCCAGGCATGGAGGCACAGCACCTAGTGGGCAGAGGCAGGAGGGTCACAAGTTCAAAGCCAGCCTGGGCTAACTAGCAAAATGTCTCACAATTTAAAGTGAGGGAGTGCTGGAGAGATGGCTCAGTGTTTAAGCACTTTTGCTGCTCTTGTAGTGGGCCAGAGTTCAGTTTCCAGTACCTACATGAGGTGGCTCACAACCTCCTCTAACTCCAGTTCCCTCTTTTGTAGTCTGTGGGTGCCTGTACTTACATGTACATATACCCACATATAGACACAACCACACACACACACACACACACACACACACACACACACACACACATATCCACATAATTTTTTGTTTTGTTTTGTTTTGTTTGTTTTTTGAGGCAGGGTTTCTCTGTGTAGCTTTAGAGCCTGTCCTGGACTATCTCGGTAGACCAGGCTGGCCTCGAACTCACAGAGATCCACCTGCCTCTGCCTCCCGAGTGCTGAGATTATAGGCGTGTGCCACCACCACCTGGCACATAATTTAAAATAAAATAAAATAAAAATAAAACATTAAAAGGGGGTGTATGTTGAAGTTCACACTGACAGGGTTTGGAGTGCTTGTCTGTCTTAGGACCCATTATGCTAAACTCTGTGAGTTCTTTTAGAAACACATACCCATAATAAACACACCAGAGCATCGAAAGATGCCAGGAGGTACTCAACAAATTCTTCTAGGTCAACGGCTGCAATAGAATGTTAATAAAACCAAATTTGTCAACGTCCTAAGCATGAAGCAGCAGGGACCCGGTGAGACAGGACCACACTGTTATCTCCAAGGAAACTGGTGCCCAGGTTCACACCTGGGGACCCCTAGCCAATTGAGCCTCCAACAGAAGCTTAGTTTGGCTGCTGGTCCAGCCAAGCAAACTGACCTGGTTTCCATGGATACAATTGGGCAGAGGAAGAACCAAATGGAATCCCTGAAGTGGGGAGCTGGTCTCAGCTCCCTGCCACCTGCCTGGTCTCATCTTCCTTCTACTTGGCATTAGTCCTGCTGCCCCACCCCCACCGAGGCTTCAGTTTCCTGTCTTTAAAATGTGGTGACTGAGGAGTGGGTCAAAAACTATAAATAGGCTTTCAGCACTGATGATTATCATCATCATTATGAAACTACTCAAACATAAAAAAACTATAAAGAATGTGCTGAAATGTGATATTTTATTTGTATGTTAATAAAGTTTGCCTAGAGATCAGAGGTCATAGTCAGCCATAAACAGAAGTCAGGTGGTGGTAGCACATGCCCTCAATCTGATCACATGGCAGAGTCTCTGTGAGTTCAAGGACACAGCCAAGTATGGTGACTCACGCCTTTAATCCCAGTACCAACCATAGAGACCTGGAGGTCTGTATAGACAGGCAGTGATGAGGAAGTGATGTAGCTGGGTTTAGAGCCAATGAGAAGGCAAAACAGCAAAACAATAAAGGTGCAGATTAGACCGGAAGAAGCTCTCTTGGGAAGCTACGGCGAGGTGGTGAGCTAAGGTTAGTTGGCAGCTATTGCTCTGATCTCTACGGTTTACACTCCTGTATTTGGCTCTGTGTTTTTTGTTTCTGTTTTTGTTTTTTGCCAGAGCTGAGGATCAAACCCAGGGCCTTGTGCTTGCTAGGCAAGTGCTCTACCAGTGAGCTAAATCCCCAACCCCAGCTCTGTGTTTTTTATTTAATAAGACTGTTTAGAAATTCATCTACAAGAGAATAAGATAAATACTCAGGTATCCCTGCAATGACTATATTTGAATATTTTTGCTTTAATACACTCCTGATTTCTTCAGAAATGCCTTTTGCAGAGGCAAGGTAGTGACTCAGTTGGTAAAGTATGTGCCATGCAAGCTTGAGGACCTGTGTTCAGCTCCCCAGCATCCACAAACCTGGTGTACATCTGTAACTCTCTCTTGGGGTTAGGCAGTCGAAACAGACATATGCAAACAAAATACCCATATACATAGAAAGAAATAATTAAAGAAAGGGGCCATGGTGGGAACATCATTTGGGGACAGACTGAGAGACTCTAGCCTGGGATACAGAGTGAGCTCAAGGCTAGTATGGGTAACTTATGGAGACCCCCATCTCAAAATGAAAAATGAACAAAAGGGCTGGGGACGTAGCTCAGTGGTAAAGCTCCTGCCTAAGATCTCCCTGGGAGTTTTGGGTGTGGCTCAATGTTAGAACTCTTTATGGGAATCCCTCAGCAAGGGATTGAAGGCATAGTTTAGGGGGTAGAGTACTTACCTAGCATGCAGAAGCCCTAGGTTCAATCCTTCTTTCTCTCTCTCTCTCTCTCTCTCTCTCTCTCTCTCTCTCTCTCTCTCTCTCTCTCTCTCTCTTACACACACACACACACACACACACACACACACACACACACACCCCAAAAGACTGAGTGTGTTCAACAACAGCACTTTGTTTCTCAGGTCTGGAACCTTGGAAAACCATGGCAAGGCCTTGACGGGGCTGTCTTCTCCTGGGACCTCTCTCTGTGGCTTGTGAACAACGTTGTTGTCACTGTCTTCACACAGCCTTTCCTCTGGCTACACACATCCCTGGTGTCTATGTGTGTCCCAGTCTCTTTACTTTCTTTTAAAATTTATTTTCAATCTATTTATTTACTTATTTTTGTTTTCTGAGACATGGTTTTTCTCTGAAGTCCTGGCTATTCCTAGAACTCGCTCTGTAGACGAGGCTGGCCTGGAACTCATAGAGATCCACCTGCCTCTGCCTCCCGAGTGCTGGGATTAAAGGTGTGTGCCACCAATGCCTGGCTCTCTTTAAATTTTAAAATGTAAAATTATCTGATCACTTTGTTTTGCCTTTGTGCATGTGTATGCATCACATGTGTACATGGTCTCACAGAATCCAGAAGACAGAATCTGATCCCCTGGAACTGGAGTCACAGACACTTGTAGCCTGCCATGTGGGTGCTGGGAATCAAACCTGGGTCCTCTGGAAGAGCAGCCAGTGTTCTAAACCACTGAGCCATCCCCTAGCCTCTAGTCTCTCTTATTATGAGGATACTCATATAATTGGATAGGACCCATAGACACAATCCTATTTTTTATATATACTTATTTACTTATTTGTTGTGTGTGTGTGTGTGTGTGTGTGTGTGTGTGTGTGTGTGTGTGCATGTGTAGAGGTCTGAGGACAATTTGTAGGAGACAGTTCCCTTCTTCTACCATGTAGGTTCTGGGGAGTTAATATCCACGGAGCCATCTTGCTGACTCTACAACCACATTTTAACTTCATGATCCTTCTAAAGGCCCCATCACAAAATACAGTCACATGCTGAGGTTCTGGACAATAGAGCTTCAACATGGAGTGGGTATCATGGGCTCAGTATTACAGCAGTGTTAACACCATATTATAAATGGAGTGGCTTAAAATAACAGACATGTGAGCCGGGCAGTGGTGACACACACCTTTAATCTCAGCCCTCAGGAGGCAGAGGCAGGTGGATCTCTGTGAGTTCGAGGCCAGTCTGGTCTACAGAGTGAGTTCCAGGACAGTCAGGAATATACAGAGAAACCCTGTCTCAGAAAACCAACCAAACAAATGAATAAAACCCCAAACAAAACAAAACAAAACAAAACAAAAAGCAGACATGTGGACCAGGGATGCAAATCAGTTGATAGAGCACTTGCCTAGCATGCTTGCGGCCCTGAGGTCCATCCCTGGCTACATATAAGCCAGGTGTGGTAGTGCAGATCTGTAATCCCAAAATGTTAGAGACAGAGACGGGAGGACCAGGTATCCAAGAACATCCTTGGCTACAGAGTGAGTTTGAGGCCAGTTTGGGATTATCTGAGACCTTGCCTTAATTAACACAGACATGTTGCCCTTGCAATTCTGGAGCCTCACAGACATGAGGACCTGAATTCCATTGCTAGAAACCACACTGAGAAAATTAAAACGCTGGGTGAGGTAGAGCATGCTTTTAATCCCAGTGCTGGGGCGGCAGAGACGAGGGATCGAGCCTATTTAGTGAGTTTCAGGGCAGTGAGAGACAATCTAAAGAAAAGGGAGGGGTGCACGCCTTAATCCCAGCACTCAGAATCAGAGGCAGGAGGATCTCTGAGTTCAAGGCCAGTCTGGTCTATAGAGCAAGTTCCAGGACAGCCAGGGCTACACAGAAACCCTGTCTCAAAAAACCCCAAAAAAGAAAAGGGAAGGACTGGAGAGACAGCTCAGTAGGGACCTACTCCTACAGAGGACCTGGGTTCAGTCTCCAGCACCCATTTGGGACTATAATTCTAGCTCCTGGAGATCTGACGCCCTCTTCTGGCCTCTATGGACACCCTCATGCACATGGTGCACAGACGTATACTCAGCACTCCCCTAATTGTAAAATAAAACAATTTTTTTTTTTTTTTTTTTTTTTTTTGGCTAGAGCTGAGGACGAACCCAGGGCCTTGCGCTTGCTAGGCAAGCACTCTACTACTGAGCTAAATCCCCAACTCCTAAAACAAATACTTAAAAAGAAAAAACAAAGGTGGAAAGTGTCTGAGATTGTCCTCTGACCTAGACGCGCTCGCGTGCGCGCACACATACACACACACACATGCGTGCCACTTGTCTGGAAATCAGGGAGGTTGTATTTCATACTGGGAAATGTAAAGTCCTTGAATAGGTGAGGCTCTGAGAGAGCACTTTGGCATGGACCCACCTAGAAAGCACAGCCCTTGGTGCCCAGAGCAGCAGTCAAAGCACATGTCTTTCCAATGACAAACCTCCAACCCAGAGGCACGAGGCTCCCTCCTCTTCCCTCCCCACTGTTCCTTCTCAATTTGTGTTCATGGCACCACCATAGCAAAGAATAAAACCAAAAAAAAAAAAAAAAAAAATCCCTGCCTTCTTGTGCTTCTTGGTGTCCCTTCTGGCTGCTGTTTATCTGAAGGTGTATTTTACCCAGTTCTAGGCAGCGCCCGTCATGGGTTGAGCTTGTTATACTGCTGCAGCCTTCATGGCTGTTATTTTAAGAGCCGGCTACCATTCCATCTGGGTGACTACTGTAATGTACTTTGCCCGTCTTCTACTCTGTGGCCTCTTTCCTTTTCTTCTCTTCCTCCTCCTCTCCTTTAAAAGTGTAAGATTTATTATTACTGCGTGAGTGAATGACACAAGAGCTGCAGGTACCCAACACGCTGTGGAGGTCAGAGGACAGCTTTGTCCAGTCGGCTCTCCTCTGCCTTGGTGTGGTTCTAGGGATTGAGCTCAGGCCATCAGGCTTGCCTGGCAAACACTTGTACCTGCTGAGCCATCCCACTAGGCTGTCCACCTCCCTCCCTTCCTCCCTCCCTCCCTCCCTTTTCATCTTCACTGTTTCTTCCACCCTCTTCTCCTTTCTCCTTTCTTTCTTTTCTTTTTTTTTTTTTCTCTTCAGTACTAGGGATGGAACCCAGGACTTCACACATGCTTCACACATGCTAAGCAAATGTTCTACCACTCAGCTACACAGGCTTCACCGGGGATTCTAGGCAGGTGCTCTACTGCAGAGTTGTGTACCCCAGCCTAAGAAGGGAGAAGAGTGAGGGACAGAAATGCCATAAATATATTTCTCAAGAATGAAATTCTCAAAAAATTAGAAGGTTTTAACTAAAAACAAAACAAAAAAAGAAAAAAAGAAAAAAAGAAAGAAAACAAGACTGGACAGATTGCTCAGTGGTTAGGGGCACTGGCTGCTTTTTCAGAGGACCCCGGTTCAATTCCCAGCACCCACACAGCAACTCATGACTGCCTGTAACTCCAGTTTCAGGGGATCCAAGACCTCCACACAGACATAGATGCAGGGAAAACACCAATGCATGAACTGGGTGGCACATCTTTCATCTCAGCTCTCGGGAGGCAGAGGCAGGCAGATCTCTGTGAGTTCGAGGCCAGCCTGGTCTACAAAGCGAGTTCCAGGACAGCCAGGCCTGTCATACAGAGAAGCCCTGCCTCGAAAAACCAAACTAAAACCTAAACAAACAAACAAAACAAAATTTAAAAAACAGTGCATATAAAATAAAAACAAATTAACTAAAAAAAACAGTTCCCCAAATAAAAGTGTGTAAGTTACCAATTCAACTTAAAAAATTGATCCATTATTATTTACTGGTTCTCTGTGCATGTGTGTGCAGGATTGCATGTGCTGCTGTGCACATGTGGAGGTCAGAGGATCACTTGGGGAGGAGTTTCATCCCTTCCATCATAGGGTCCTGGGGAATGAATTCAGGTCATCAGGCTGGCCGCAGGTGCCTTTACCCACAAAGCTCTCTCTCTGGACCGGGAATTTTCCATTTCATAGTGTTGGACTGTGCTTGAAACCCATGGAAGGTAAAACTGCAATTAAGTGGAGTCAGGGGAATATGGTGTATCTAGACTATCAAAAGTAAATTAAAATAAGCATTAGGTAAGCTTCATTCAGGCATCAGTAAAAGGGCTGTTGCATACAATTGTGATCAGCAAAACAAGTCACCAATATCTGTTTATTTGAGACAGGGTTTCATGTAGCTGGCCTCCAACTTGCTCTATAGGTAGACATGACCTTGTCTTTTATTTGTTTGTTTGTTTTGGGTGGGGGTAAGACAGAGTTTCTCTGTGTGACAATCCTGGCTGTCCTAGAACTCACTCTGTAGACCAGGCTGGCCTCAAACTCACTGAGATCCTCCTGCCTCTACCTCCCCAGTGCTAGGACTAATGGTGTGTACCGCCACCACCACCTGGCTATTTTTTTCTTGAAACAGGGATCTTCTGCTATATTGCCCAGGCTATCCTGGAACTCACTAAGTAGCCCAGGTTAGCTTCAAATTTTCTATGCTCCCACCTCAGCCCCTGGGTTGCTGGAATTAGAGGTAGAATCACACCCTGGCGGTCGGTATATTCTGATGTTAAAGGCTGACCAAGAAGTTGGCTTCCTTCCACAGACACGGGTGGAAGAGACCCACAGCAGCCTCCTCTCCCCCACAGTGGCCATCTGTGTCTGAAAACAGCTCTCCCTGCCTGGCTGACTCCGTCTCTGTGAGACGAGGGAGAGAGGCATCTCAGATGTAAAGTCCACAGGAGACCAACACATACGAAGTAACAGCCAAAAAGAAAAAAAAGGCAACTCAAAATAGATTCTGTCTACAGCCAAAAATTGACTTAGTGCCAGAATGAAGAAGAAGAATCCAAATGAGCCACTTTCCCAGGATCTCTGGGGAACACACAGATCTAGTGGTTAAGGGGGAGTTCAGAATCCATGAAGGCATTGTTGGGTGGGGTGCTGGTGGAGTGTTACCTCCCAGTCCAAGCCAAAGGTAGCATCTCAGCAGAAGGACGGGGAGGATGCAGATCTAAGGACTGTGGGGAAAGCCAGAAAGTTGTGGTGGCTTCTAAGTAAGCAGTTTAAAAAGTTACTTGCAGGCCGGGCCCTAGTGAGACAGTTCAGAGGGTAAAGAGACCTGCTGCCCAGAGGCTGATTCCTAGGACCTGCATGGTGGAAGAGAGGTTGTGTGCCCACACATGCACACACAAGCAGGCACACAACATAAATAACTAAAATATAATCATTTAAATCATGTGCTGGAGTTATGGCTCAGTTAGTAAAGTGCTTGCCACACAAGCGTGAGGACCTGAGTTAGGATCCCCAGCACCTATATAAAGCCTGCCTGCGCAAGGTCCGGGATTCGATCCTCAGCTCCAAAAAATAAAAATAAATAAAATAAGGTTTGGGGATTCTAGGCCAGGGATCTACTGCTGAGACTTGCCCTTCAGCCCCTCATTGAACCTGGAGCTCATATACTGACTAGCTAGTTAGCTCCAGGGATCTCTCTGACTCCACCTCAGTGCTCAGGTTACAGGCATATGCTGCCACACTTACTTCTTATGTGGACGTTAGAGACAGGATCTGAACTCAAGTTCTCATGCTTACATAGCAAGTGCTGTACCAATGCAGCCATCTCCCCAGCCCCAAGTTTCTTAGGACATTTGGCTGAGATTATGGAGGCTGAGAAAGGTCATGCATGCTGCCTGAAAACTGGGTAACTAGGTATGGATCAGTCCAAATCTGGTGGAGGACTGATAATCTGAGGGACAACTGGTTCAAGGATGTAAGTTCTGATCCAGGGCTGGGAGAAGATGGTTGTCCTGTCCTGGATTTGGAGCAGGTTGTGGGGTGGCCAGATGTCAACCTTAGGCCAAATACACACACATGCATATATTTATGACGCACGCGCGCACGCACACACACACACCCCGCACCTCCTTCTCATGTGTTCAGGTGCATATCTATCTATCATATTGGTTCTTTCCTCTGAGGAAGCCTGGTAATCTACCATTCCCGTGCATTTATCCCCTGAGACACATAAGCTGTATATTCTAGGATTCATTTCTTACAAGCAGCCCAGACAAGCCTCCTCCCTAGTGGGTTTGCACGCAGCAGGGACACATTAGCACTTAGAACGGGCTCTCTGCTTTCCCTAGTGAAGGCCATTTGTCATTTTGGCTCATTCTGCATTCTGAGACCCAGCCTAACATTTGCCCTTGGCTCTGAGCTCCTGAAGTTTAGATCTGCAGCTTCCATCATATTTGATCTCACTCCCAGACCTGGCCACTGACCTTGTTCTGTTTACAAAGATCAGATGTGTTCTCCAGAGAGCCCAAGGGAGAAGTTCAGATGGCAGTGCTTGGGTAGCATGCATGAGGCCCAGGTTCGAATCCTAGGCACCAAGTATGGCGGTGCATCAATCCTAGCACTTGGGAAATAGAGGCAGGAGGATCAGGAGTTCAGGGTCAGCTTCAGCCACAGACTCAGTTTAAGGTCTGCCTGACTGCCTCAGCTGTCACTCCTCAGATGTCATCCATCTCGCTGGGTCTTTTGTTTTGTTTTTCTTTCTTTCTTTCTTTTTTTTTTTTTTTAAGACAGGGTTTCTCTGTGTAGCCTTGGCTGTCCTGGAACTCACTCTGTAGACCAGGCTAGCCTCAAATTCAGAGATCCACCTGCCTCTGTCTCCCAAGTGCTGGGATTAAACTACCCAGCTTTTTTTTTTTTTTTAAATTATGAGTGTGTGTTCATGCATTCACAGGGGATGATGGCTAAGGGGAGACATCTGTCCCCAGACTGTCTCTCCTCTCTTCTTCCCCTCATTGACATACCTTACACTCTCTACTTCGAGTGCTGAGAGCCCCCAGTGGCAGACTGGGGACCCCAAACAAAGAAACCCACTCATACCTGTTCCATTCTACCCAAACCATGGCACATATCTTCTTGGGTGACCCTGAAGCTACTCTGGCCAGCTGCAAATGTGAGATGATCTGCAAGTTTCTCCAGGGTACTGGGGTACTGGGTAGGGTAGATGCATCCTCGTGCTACTAAATCAGCCTTCTTGCTTTTTATTTGTGTGTGTGTGTGTGTGTGTGTGTGTGTGTGTGTGTGTGTGTATACTTGCTGTACACATGTATACATATGGGTGTGTCCTTGGAAGCATGAGGACCTGAGTTTAGTCCCCAGCATGCATATTTTAAAAAGCCAGACACAGTGGTATGTATTTGTAATAACAGCACCAAGTAGGTGGGAACATGTGGGTCCAGCCTAGTAGATGAGTTCTAGATTAATGAGAGACTTTGTCTCAAAAACAAAGAGGACAGAGTACTTGAGGAGTAGCATCTGAGGTTTTCCTCCGACCTCCACATACACACGTGCATCTTTGCACACCAACACACCAAATAGATAAATGAGTAAACCAACAGGACTTTTAGAAGAAGTCCCATCGGGGCTGGAGAGATGGCTCAGTGGCTAACACACTTGCCCCATAAGTGAAAGGACCTGAGTTCAGATCCCCAGGACCAAGGTAAATGCCAGGCAGATATGACTGGCAAATGAGTCAAAGGTCCAAGCTCTGCATTCAAGTGAGAGACCCTGCCTTAACATTTGGGTGATCAAGGAAGACCCCTGATGTCTGTCCCACCAGCCTTCACACATATGTACACACACATGCACATACATGTACGCATAACACACTTGCAAACATATATGCCACACTCATGCATCATCATTATTATTATCCTCCTCCTCCTCATCATCAGATCTGGCAAGATGTCTCACCTGGTAAAGGCACTTGGTGCCAAACCTGACAACCCCAGTTCGATTCCAAGGGTAGATAGAGAAAACCAACTCCTGCAAGATGTACTGGAACCTAGACACATGCAATAAATAACAAAGTGAGATGTAAATAATAATGACAAGTCCTTCCTGCTGGGTATACAGGAGAAGAGGTGTGCAACAACCAGCTTCCTTTTGTACATCCACCTCAGCCGGGCATGTGAAGTCCCATTTCATCACCTTCGGTGGGGCCTGCCAAGCACATCTATTTTAGCTCCTGCAGCCGTGATCACACTCACTGGGTGGGTGTGAAGAGCTGAGCCTCCAGGACTTTCAAACTCCACCTAGCTCCAGCATCCAGGGCTCTTGTTAACTGAGCTGTGAGGCCCCTCCCTCCCTGGGTACAGAAGTCCAGGATGAAGGCCACAAGACAGTGAGGCCAACCTTTCACAATGTCTGGATGGATGAGGGCATAATGAGCTGGCATCTTCTGAGTACTCAGTCTTAATTAGAAGTGCCGGGATGGAGACAGAGCAGGGAATATGATGCTCACGTATGCGAGCCAACATGGAGACTTTCACGGAAGTAATTGCCGCCTCTACTGCTTTCGTAAAGACTGCCATGGTAGCCATCCCAGCATTGTCAGGTGAAATGGCAGAGCAGATAGAGGAGTTTGCTGCCAGGCTTAATGACCCAAGTTCGAGCCCCAGAACCCACATGATATGAGAGAATTGACCCCCACCATGAGTTCCATGGGGCCCTTATCCTTTGGCCCTTGTGGGTGTGCTGCATGGGGCTGGAGACATGGTTCAGCAGTGAAGGGCACTTCCTGCTCTTGCAGAGAACCCAGTTTGTTCTCAGCATCCTCATGCTGTTCACAACTGCCTGTAACTCCAGCTTCAGGGCATCCAACACCCTCTTCTGGCTTCCCTGGGCACCCATGCACACATGGTATACACTCACACAGACACACACAAAGATAGACACATGTGTCACCTTAGTGCTGGGGAGGTGAAAACAAGGGGGTCTGAGGGGCTCTGAGGGCCAGCCAGTGTCACCGAATTGGTGAGCCCAGTTCAGCAATAGACTGTCCACAAAATAAAGTGGCATGTGGTAGAGGAAGACACTGGACATTGACCTCTGGCTTCTACATGCACATGTACATGCACACATATGTACATGCACATGTATACACACATACACAGTCTTCCCGAAGGAAAGAATATGGACAACTCAGGGAGTTATGATATTGTTATAGGTTGAATATGAAATGTCCCCCATAAGCTCATGGATTGCATGCTAGGTTCCCATGGGGTTGTTCTGAAGACTAGAGAGTAGGACATGGCTGGAGGAAATAAGCCTTTGGCCATCTTCCTCTCTCCCTCTCCCTCTCTCTCCTTTCCCCTGTCTTTCTCCTTTCTGTCCATTGTGAATTAAACAGTTTTCTGTCACATGCTTCCTCTGCCATGGTGATGTTCTGTCCAATCACATGGGGCCCATCAACCATGGGCAACGCCCCCAGAAACCATGGGTCCAAATGGGCCCTTCCTCTCATGAGCTGCTGGTCTCAGGTATTCGGTTCCAGCAACAAGAAACAGAACATGGATAGACATGAAGCTTTTCACATCTGTAGGCCACTGTAGGCTCAGCAGTGGGGAGATGCCAAAGGACCTACTGCCTTCCTGGAGGAGAAACCAGATGTTTCCCTGCAGCCTGAAGAGTTAAGTCTTCCAAGGAGACTCCAGGCTTGGGAGGGGATCTATTCATAAAGCACTTGCCACAAAAACACGAGGACTTGAGTTCTGACCCCAACACCTCATGGAAAACTCTGGGCATTGTAGCATGTGCCTGGAATCCCAGTGCGGGGTGGGGAGAGACAGGAGGTTCCCAGGAGCTCAATAGCCAGCCAGCTGAGCTGAATTAGTGACATTCAGCTCAGTGAGAGATCCTGGGGCAAAACACAAAATGGAGAGTGATTGTAAAAGACAACCCACCTTGACCTCTGGCCTCCATGCACCTACACACACACACACACACACACACACACACACACACACACACACACACATGGGCCATTCTCATGACCGATATCCTGTGGTGTTAGCCTTTGAGACTTCACCAGAGGCTCAGAATGGCACCCACCAGTGGATATCGGTGCACAGCGTATAGACGAGTTGAAACTGCATGGGCTAGAAGAATCTATAACAAGCTGCCAATACTGAAGCATTTGGAGATTTCCTTTTTTAAAAAATAATTTCTTATTTTTTTTATTTTATGTGCATTATGTGAGGGTGTCAGATCCCTTGGAACCTGAGTTATAGACAGTTGTGAGCTGCCATGTGATTGCTGGGAATTGAACCTGGGTCCTTTGAAAGAGCAGACAGTGCTCTTAATCTCTGAGCCATCTCTCCAGCCCAGGTTTGGAGATTTCTATGGCAAAAAAGATCCACATTTCCAGATTCTCTAGCACAATTGGAGTATTTGGTGGCACAGAGCCCACATTCAGACCAAGAGAGCATCCATGAATGAGTTTCATGAGTGGCTACCTCAATATCAGCAATGGTACATTTAGGCCCTTGTGCCCAGGAGGCTCATCAGTTTAGGCCCTACACATGTGTTACCTCTGCTGGAAAACTGATTCACAAAGTGTGCTGTGACTAAAAAGGACGTGTGTGCATGTTTATGGGTACATGTGGGAGGAAGTATGGTGTGTGTGTGTGTGTGTGTGTGCATGGGGAGTGTGATGTGCATGCATATTTATGGGTGCATGGAGGCCAGTGGTTGACCTCAGGTGTCTTTCCGGGTCACTCTCCCTCTTGTGTAACAAGACATTTGAACCTAGAGTTTGCCAGGTAGCCTTGTCTAGCTAGCCAGCTTGCCTGGGGATCCCCCATCTCTACCTCCAGAGTGTTGGAATTACAGGGAAGCTTTTATGCCCAGCCTACACTTATGTGGGTACTGATAATATGAGCACAGGTCCTCACATTTTTGTAGAAAGCACTCTATCTGCTAAACCATCTCCCAGTCCAGGAGGGATTCTTTAAGGCTTCTGAGTAGTAAATTTGAGCCCCATCACCACCCCAGTTTACATAGTTTCTAAAAAGATGTTTACTTTTATTTTTTGCGTGTATGTATATGTCTGTGTGTATGTGCATGTGTTTATGTGTCTGTGTGAGCATGTGCACATTAATATGTGTGTTCAAGGGCATTGGATCATCAGAGCTGGTGTTGCAGGTGGTTGTGAGCTATGTGGGAATCAAACTCAGCCAGTGCTTTTAACCCTCTCCAACCCCCAGCTTGGGTATATATAAGATACTTTGCACATGTGATCCTACCTGAACCTCATCAGAGCTCTCCAGAGGGAACTAGGACATGGTGTTAGAGACAGCGGAAAATCATTTAGGTCACATAATTATGTCAGCCTGGCAGGCCAAAACACCAGCAAAAGGAACTTAACTCTTGGAGAGAGGGGAAAAAAATTCCACAAGACAATCCAGCCTGGATAGGAGCTTCTTGTTCTTGGTAAAAGTAGTTACAGAAGAAGGCTGAGATCACTGGGTAAAAACTGCATGAGGAGATGGCTGGAGCCTGAAAAAGAGAGGCAAAACGTACAGCTGAGCAAACAAAGGCCTGAGGCCCATTAGTTAGGACTTGTGACAATGTCGCCCCCTAGTGGACATGGTGAGGGCTGCTCCCTTCCTCAGATTGGATGGCAAAATCAACTGTGCAAGGAAAAAGCATCCCTGCCTGTTAATATTTTTGTTTTTCTGATACAGGGGCCTGCTTTACTGCTGAGGCTGGATTCAAACTTCCAGTATCAAGAAAGCCTACTGCCTCGCCCTCTTAAGGGGTGAGATTCTAGGTTTGAACCATAATACCTGGCTTCTTGTTTGGTTTCTTTAAAAAAAAAAATGTTTTGTCAGAAGTGGTGGTGCACCAGGGAGGCAAAGGTGTAGCAGGAATCTTAAAAGTTCTTATTAATAAAATCAAACCTGAGGCCAGGTATTGGGGTGAATGCTGGAAGATCAGAGAGACAGAACAAGCCACAGCTACCTCACCTGGTCAACTTCTCAGCTGATCCTGTTTCCTCAGATTGGAAGCTTCTGAGTCCTCATCCAGATGAATCTCAGCTGAACTGTGCTGCTCAAAAGCCTGATTCATGCTTAACCAGCCAAAAGCTTAACCAGCCAAATGCTTAACCAGCCAAATGCTGCTAGTTTCTGGTCTCCACGCCTTATATATCTTTCTGCTTTCTGCCATCACTCCCTGGATTAAAGGCGTGAGTCACCATGCCTGGCTGTATCCTTGAACACATAGAGATCCAGGTAGTTCTCTGCCTCTGGAATGCTGGGATTAAAGGCGTGTGTTACCACTGCCTGTCCTCTATGTTTAATATTGTGGCTGTCCTGTTCTCTGACCCCCAGATAAGTTTATTAGTGTGCACAATATTTTGGGGAACACAATACCACCACATCAAAGGCAGGCAGTTCTCTGAGTTTGAGGCAAGCCTGTTTTACATAGCAAATTCTGGGCTAGCCAGGCCTACAGGCCTACAGAGTGAGATACTATCTCAAAAAAAAAATGTATTTCACTGGTTCTCCTGCCACCCTTTCTGGGAACTGGAATTACAAATAGTTGTGAGACACCATTGTGGGTGATGGGAACCAAACCTGGGTCCTCTGCTAGAGCAACAAGTCTTCCCAACCCATGAACCATCTCTTCAGTTCCACTGTCACCTTCTTTGTGATTTATCTGCTCTGTGTGTGTGTGTGTGTGAAAGTACACACATTTATGTGTAGGTGTGCATGCCTATGTGCACTCAGAGGCGAGAAGAGGATGTCAGGTGTTCTCTTATAATTCTCCACCTACTATCTTTGATGCAGGGTCTCTCCTTGAACCTGGGGGCACAGCTGTGCTGTCTTAGCTAGGCTGGTCCCAGTGACCTTCCTATCCTCACCACCTTGGAGCTGGGCTACAGTCATGTCCTGGAGACCCAGCTTGGCACACCGGTGCTGAGATCCAACCTCTGGTCTTCATGATTACACAGCAATTACAGTGCTCCTCCTGATTTTTTTAAATTTTGAGACAGGGTTTTTCTGTGTAGCCCTGGCTGTCTTGGAACTCGCTCTGTAGACCAGGCTGGCCTTGAACTCAGAGATTCCCTTGCCTTTGCCTCCAGAGTGCTAGGATTAAAGGAGTGTGCTGTTGGGGATTTAGCTCAGTGGTAGAATGCTTGCCTAGCAAGTGATAGGCCCTGGGTTCAATTCTCAGCATAAAAAAAAAAAAAAAAAAAGGCGTGTGCCACCACCGCCTAGCTTTGCCAGTAGCTCCAGGAAAGGCACAAAGCTGCATAGAGAAACCCTGTCTCGAAAAACAAACAAACAAACAAACAAACAAAGGAATGTGCCACCGTCACCACTCACTTCTGACATGGTGAGTCTAGGCAGAGTGAGATGCAATCTCATGCCATTTAGATTTGCATTTCTCTGTTGGCTGAGGATGTTGAATTTTCTTTTTCATACAACATGAAAACACCCCTCCACACTGGTTGGTTTTGTCAACTTAACACACACCTAGACATATCTGGGAAGAGGTAATCTCAGTTGAGAAAATGCCTCCCTAAGATGGGCCTGTAGGCAAGTCTGGGGGGCAGGTACTGCCTTAATTAAGAATTGATGTGGGAGGGCCCAGCTCACTGTGGGAAGGGCTACTCCTGGGCAGCTGATCCTGGGTTGTGTAAGAAAGCAGACTGAGCAAGCCATGATGAGCAAGCCAATCAATAAGCAACATTCCTCCATGGCTTCTGCTTCAGCTCCTGCCTCCAGGTTCCTGCCCTGCCTGAGTTCCTGCCCTGCCCTCCTTCCATGATGTAGAATTGTAAAAAGAAACCACCATGTATCTATCTCGAGAGAGTCAGTTGGCTTTAGACTGAAAACAAACTACTTCTCTGGAATAAGTCGGCTTTAGTAAAATGAAATCCCAACCTATGTATCACTAACTCTCCAATGTTGTCAGCTGTCAAAGTCATGGATATATGGGGCTGTGAATGCATATTCAAATGTCACAGCAATAACCCTTTGTTGCCACGATAAGGTTTATGTCCTTCTTTCCTTCTTCTGTGGTGATGTATTGTGTACCCTAATAAACTTGCCTGAGGATCAGAGGACAGAGCCAGCCACTAGATTAAACATAGAGGTCAGGTAGTGGTGCTACACACCTTTAATCCCAGTACTGGGAAGCACACACATCTTTAATCCAAGGAAGTCATGGCAGGGCTGAGAAAGGCATATAAAGCATGAGGAAGCAGGAATTAAAGTAGTTTGGCTGAGACCCTTTTGGGTGAGGCCTTCAGTCTGAGGAAACAAGATCAACTGAGGAGTTGATGAGGCTGTGGCTTGCTCTGCTTCTCTGGTCTTTCAGCTTTCATCCCAATATCTGGCTCTGGGTTTTTTTTTTTTAATTTTATTTATTTTATTTTATTTTTTATTAAAAGACCATTTAAGATTCAAGAAACATTCGTCTTTTCTGTCTTTCCTATTTTTTATTTTGAAATAGAATGACACTGACAAAGGCTGGCCTTGAGCTTGCTATGTAACTGAGGCTGGCTTTGAACCACTGATATTCCTCCTTCTTCCACCTAAGCACTGGGATTGTGGATATGTGCCACTGCAGCCAGGTTGGTTGTATTCTTTTTTTTTTTTTTTTGAGACAGGGTTTCTCTGTACTATTTTGGTGCCTGTTCTGGATCTGGCTCTGTAGACCAGGCTGGCCTTGAACTCACAGAGATCCCTGGCTCTGCCTCCCGAGTGCTGGGATTAACAGTGTGCGCCACCGCCCGGCTTCAGTTGTGTCAGTGGTTTCCTATGTATTTGTTTGTAATCATCACTGCTGGGACAGCTTCATCACTGTGGAAGTCATATTTGCAGGTCAGCACAGAATACTCAATTTCTTCCACAGTAAACTTTGTTAGACTAATAATATCCTTCAATAATGATACATGTTTGAAATGATAGATATGCTACTTGATTTGATTAACACAGTAACAAAATATCACAATGTAAACAATTATTATATATCAATTCAAAATGTTTTAATGGGCTGGGGTGTGGCTCAGTGGTAGAGCACCTGCCTAGCAAAAGGAAGGCCTTGGGTTCCATCCTTGTAACTGCCTAAAAATAAAAAAAATACTATGAAGAAACACACACACACTGTTGGCCAAATGGAGTACAAAAAGACCTTTTATGAGACACATGAGCTAAAGGCCCAGCTTCAGAATAAAAGCATTTAATAGCTCGGACCTCAACTAGACTGTTCTAGATCCCAGAACACCACCAAGACTTTCTGCCTTGGCTCTTCAATGGGACAATCCTAATGTGACATTTGTTTTCATAAGGGCTTCATTCTCTCTTCATTTCAAATTTTGGTTCTGTGAAGGGCATGTGTTACTTTAAACACACCACTCTCCTCTGATCCCTCTGCGAGGTGACCTACAGAGGGCGTGAACTGCCATCTTTTATAACTGGCCTTCCTCTGGCGCCCTCTACAGGTAGCTGTGAGATTACCCTGAAAACAAAGGAGATTGACGTGATCAGGATTCCTCAGAAACTGACATTCTGCACACATACAATTAAAAAATTAAACTTCACACCACTACTACTTTTTTTTTATAATTATTTTATTTTATGTGCACTGGTGTGAGGGTGTCGAATCCCCTGGAACTGGTGTTACAGACTGTTGTGAGCTGACATGTGGGTGCTGGGAATTGAACCCAGGTGCCGGGGAAGAGCAGCCAGCACTCTTAACCACTGAGCCACCTTTCCAGCACCCTTTCTCTTTTAAACATAAGGTGTCTTGTAGCTCAGGCTGGCCTTAAATGTCCTATGTAGACAAGGATGGCCTTGACTTTCTGTGAAGTGCTGGGATTACAGGCCTGTACCACCACAGGATTAAGCGATTCTGGAATGGAACCCAGGGCTTCATACATGCTGGGCAAGCACTCTGCCAAGTGAGCCTCAGCCCAGCCAATGTGCCTGCTTTTATATTGTTTCTCTTGGGTATTTATCACAGGAAAGTCTAATACACACTCCTGCTTTACACACCTACACAGTTGGATCACAAAGTGGAAATCGCAGTGGTTAGGAAATTGGAGAGGTGAAGAGGTCACGGGCTGAGATTTGAGGAACGGGTAGCGCAGGCAGAGCCTATGTCCTCCTGAGGTGCTATGAGATGAATCCCGGCAGGTCCAAACACCTAGATTTTTCAGGGCAGGGCACCAGAGCCGAGTGTGTAGGGAGCCACTGTGGGACGGACGCAGGTCCCCATTGACTTCAGTTAATGCATATGAGGGAACTGTGAAGTTCATCCCAGGCCCCCAGGTTCTGGGCTCCCTGCTGCTACAAGGACAGACAGGTACCCACTAAGAGCCTGTGACAGACTCCTCAGACATCAGCAGGTGCCCTGTGGTGGCAATGCACCCGTCCTTGTAGTGGGTAACCCCAACTAAAGGTGCCTCTTCTCAGTTGCCCAGTCTTTGCAATCACACTTCCTTTTTCTGGTTCTTGCCTCTCACTGTGGCCTGGAAAGCAGACCCTGGTGCCGGTCCTGCCATAAAAGCTCTCCCCTGAAACCTATAAGAACAGCCCCTCCCAAATCTAGTCAGCCCCCACCCAACTGTTTGCTTACTTATGGCATTGATGCCTGAGTTCTCCTCAGAGCCCCCTCCATTCAGCCATCTGTCTATATGTTCACATGACATTAATAGCTGTTCTAAAATAAATTTCTTACCAATATGACAATTCACTTTGGTGTCCCCCTTGAACCCTAAACTTGAGGCCTTTTAGAAAGCATCCCAGGTCAGGCTGGAAGAAATACAGTTTTAGCAGCTGGGTGGGTAGGTAGCTCAGGGCTTGGGAGGAGGAAACAAGAAGTTAGGGATTCAAGATCATCCAAATACAGAAAGAGTTTGAGACTAGCCAGGATACATGATGCTGTGTCTCAAAACAATAACCACCAAACAAAAATGGAATGACATGAGTTTCCTGAGGTTAGACAGCTGGAAAAGCCACAGTATAGCATCCCAGTGTACTATCTGTCTATCAGTTCCAGGCCACGTTGAGATTGCAACATGTAGGGTTCCTGAAGCTTTACAACGGTCACCTGAATTACGCTCTGATGACTATGCCAGGTCTCTAGAAGTGTGTGTGTGTGTGTGTGTGTGTGTGTGTGTGTGTGTGTGTGTGTGTGTGTGTTTTGCATGCAAGTGAGTACATATGTGCATATATATGCACATGTAACTATACATATATGGGGAGGCCAGAGAGAGACACTGGGTGTCTTCCATTACCGCTGTCCATCTTAGTGCTTTGAAACAGTGTCCTGTCATTGAACTGGAAGCCAGCCATTTCAGTAGGCATCCCGACAACCAAGATTCACCTATGTTTCCTCTCAGTGCTGGGATTACAGGCACTCAGCCATGCCCAACATTGATGTGGGTGCTGGGGATTTAGACTCACATCTGCTTGTTCTTGTGTGTGGAGAGCAAGCACCTTTACCCACCGGTCCATTGCCACAGTCCAAACTTTAAAATTAAAAAAAAAAATTAAGTTTAAAGAATTTATTTTATGGTGTGTGCATGTGTGTACACATATGCATGGTGCTCCTATGGTTGTCAGAAGATAATTCATGGGAGTTGGTTCCTTTGTTTGTTTTGTTTGTTTGTTTGTTTTAACAAGACCAGGTTTCTCTGTGTAGTCCTGGCTGTCCTGGAACTCATTATGTAGTTCAGGCTGTTTTTAGTTTTTTGTTTTTTTTCAGAGCTGAGGACCAAACCCAGGGCCTTGAGTTTGCTAGGCAAGCGCTCTACCACTAAGCTAAATCCCCACCCCCCAGGCTGGTCTTAAACTCTGAGATCTGCCTGCCTCTGCCTCCCAAATGCTGGGATTAAGGTGTGCATCACCATGGCACATGAAGGTTCTTTCTTGAACTCACATTACCCATTCAGCCATCTTGCTGGCCCCTCTTTGGATTTTTTTTTTTTTTTTGAGCTGAGGATTGAACCCAGGGCCTTGTACTTGCTAGGCAAGCACTCTACCACTGAGCTCAATCCCCAACCCCCTCTTTGGAATTTTTGATGTCAACTTTCATTGCTTGAAAAGTGACATATGGGATGGTTTTCAATGGGTTCTGATTCTTGGGGGCATATCTGCCCAGCCCCAGGGGATCCCCAGGATCTTCTGTCAGGAAGAACAGATAATGAAAGGGTACCAGAAGCCACAGAGACAGCCTCTCTCATGACATCAGGGTTGGTGGCCATTTCTCCTTAATTAACTCAGCTGAGTCCGTCAAATACAGCCTCCAGCCCATCTGGAAATTGAGATGAGGATGCTCATGTTTCTTGTTCATGAAAAAATCAGCCTTCTACAGCATTTGGTTTCGTTTGTCTGGTAGCATTTCCTACTTAGCTAAGCCGCTTTGTGCTCTTCTGTACTTTTTGCCTTTGGTCAAAAATCCATACACTGAATAAAGACCCCTGAGTTAGTGAGGTAGGGGAAAACTCCAAGGATAAGGTTTTAGTTGAAATTGCTTGAGGAATTCTTAGCAAGAAGCCTGCAAATGTCATCACTGAAGGCAAACAGGATATTATCATCTGCAGGATCTTTAACAGGATGGGAGGAACGCAAGCTGTGGGAATCTCAGCCCTTAAGGAAGATGCCAGAAGAGTACAGCTGGATCATGTGATAGCTGTGTCTTTAACATTTCAAGACACTGCCAATTTGTTTTCTAAAGAAAATTTCACTTCAAGAAGTAAAATATGTTAAGTTGGACCTGGGTAGTACAGACCTGTACTTCCAGCACTCAGCGAGCTGAGACAGAAGGATCAGGGGTTCAAGGCAATTTAGTGAGACCCTGCCTCAAATCAAAAGTGCTGGGATGTGGCTCGCTGGCAGAGCACCTGCCTAGATTCCCCCAGTGAAGGGCTGGGGTGTGGCTCAGTGGTAGAACACCTGCCTAGAATCCCCCAGTGAAGGGCTGGGGTGTGGCTCAGTGGTAGAGCACCTGCCTAGAATCTCCCAGTGAGGGGCTGGGGTATGGCTCAGTGGTAGAGCACCTGCCTAGAACCCCCAGTGAGGGGCTGGGGTGCGGCTCAGTGGTAGAGCCCCTGCCTAGAATCCCCCAGTGAGGGGCTGGGGTGTGGCTCAGTGGTAGAGCACCTGCCTAGAATTCCCCAGTGAGGGGCTGGGGTATGGCTCAGTGGTAGAGCACCTGCCTAGAAAACCCCAGTGAGGGGCTGGGGTGTGGCTCAGTGGTAGAGCATACCTACCTAGCATAGTGAGGCCCTAGGTACTGCACAAAAATGATGATGAGGAGGAGGCTGTTAAAGAACAGAAGGAGAGTATGTCTCTCAGGGAACTCATTTCTTGTCCACACAGAAGGAAGGGTTTTTGTCTCTCTGTGCTCTCACACTTGACCTTGTCTTTTTCACCTTCACCATCTTTTTTTTCTTTTTGATGTGTAGTGGCGTCTAACTGTGGTTTCAATTCATATCTCTCTTAATGACTAATAACGCTAAGCATCTTCTCATTTGCTCATTTTTCATCTATAGTATGATCTCTCAGGGAGCAAAAAAAAATTATGATACGAGAAAATGGAGAGAGATTCTTGAGAGAGCAAGAAAGAACCCAGAGTAGGCACAGAGGAGCTGGGTTTAGATAGGATAAAATGGTTGATTCTGCTGGGTGTGGTGGGGCACGCTTTTAATTCCAGTGCTCAGGAAGCAGAGGTGGGTGGATTTCTGTGAGTTTAAGACCAGCCTGGTCTATAAATCGAGTTTCAGGTTTGCTAGGGCTGTATAATGAGACCCAATCTTAAAAAGAAGAAAGAAAAATGAAAGAATGAGAAAGAAAAAGTTGATTCTATGAGGAAGTGAGATCTTTATTTTAATTAACTTTCTCATTGCTATCACAGAATACCTGACAATAAGCAATTTAAAAAGAAAGATTTTTAGTTCACAGTTTCTTACAAATTGGTCCATTATGATGGGGAAGGTGTGGTGAGGCAAAATATTCACATCATGGCTGCCAAGAAGCAGAGAGAAATGGGAGGGGGCCAGAGCAAGATGCGTCCCTCAGGGGCACTCCCTGGAACTGACTTCCTCTAACCCAGCCACAGTTCCATTCCTCCCCAGAGTTTATTCAAAATCGGAACCCGAGGCTTGTCGGTACAGCACATGACTTGTATGTATGAGGCTCTGGGTTTGCTCCCTAGCACAGAAAAATAGAACCCATCCATGGATTAAATCTACCAGGTCAGGCCGGGCATGGTGGCCTTCAACCCCAGCACTCAGGAGGCAGAGGCAGTGGATCTCTATGAGTTTGGGACCAGCCTGGTCTACAGAGCGAGTTCCAGGGCAACACAGAGAAATTCTGTTTCGGAAACAAACAAACACTCCCCTCACCCCGACTACTAGGTCAAGGCTCTTAGGGTTCTTGTTGTCCAATTGTCTTTGGAACCCCCTTGCATGTACACCCAGAGAGGTGTGTTTCATGGACTTCCTAGGTGTCTCTTAAGCCAGTCAATTTAACAATCAAGATAAACCATGAACAGTGTGGAGAGATGGCTCAGCAGTTAAGAGCACTGGCTGTTCTTGCAGAAGACCTGGGTCCAGTTCCCCAGGTCACCCACATGGTGACTCACAACAATCCATAAACCAGTTACGGAGGTCTGACTTCTGCGGCCTTTTCTGACTTCCTTTTCCAACTTCCATGGCCACCAGGCACACCTTACCACACACACACACACCCCCCCACACACACACACAACACTCAATTGCAGAAAATAAGGCAAATTTTAAACTAATCCTCACATCATCAGGAATAAAGTGCTAGACCACAAAGGGACAGGGCAGGAATGACCTGGTGAACATGTGAGAGAAAGGACACAGGGCTTAGAGTCTGGTTTCTCCAAATTTGAGGGAATTGGGGATTGCATAGTTGAGCCTGAAGAGACCTGTAAACTCTAACAGACAGTGTTGCTTGATACCATCAACTATAACCTGGCACTCCCAGGAACTAGATTTGGTTTCACATTGACCCAGTCACCCGATCCAGACGCCTTGAGCCTCTTTGTAAGTGCAGAAGGTGTTTTTTGGCCAGTGTTTGCACAGCTGGCCAGCATGATTCACAAATCTGTGAATTATTCATGCTTTTGACCTATTCTAACGAGAACTTCACCTAAAAGGCTAAATTATTAAGCACTGGGAGTTATCTTTGTTGCTGCTAACTAGAGAATTCACTAAAAAGCAGTGAGTTTTTTTTACAGAGATGTTTTTGCTTCTTAGAGATGAGAATTTATTAATGACACATAATTGCTCTCAAAACACTTAACACATGCTGGGTGGTGGTGGCACACACTTTCAATCCCAGCACTCGGGAGGCAGAGACAGGCGGATCTCTGTACTTGAGGCCAGCCTGGGCTACAGAACAAGTTCCAGGACAGCCAGCGCTACACAGAGAAACCTGAAAAACCAAAACCAAATCAAACAAAACCTCCCACACACAGAGGACAAAAGATATCCTGACAAGGAGAAAGCAAACACTGCTACCTGAATAGAGGCTTAAGACATGATGAATATATTTAATAATGACCACACACTCTGAGCCAGGCAAAACTTTTCTGGCATGAGCTATATGCTAGGGTGTCTTCACAGCAACAAGAAGGGACCTAAGAAACACGTTGCTAGGGGTGGGTCTGTTGTCAAGGGCTAGCTGCCAAGCTGAATCAACTTGGCTCTGTGTGTGCTCGTGGAAGACAGAGGCTGACATCAGTGTCTTCCTCGAGCACTCCCCCGCCCCTCTTTGAGACAGGGTCCCACTTTGTATCCCTGGCTGGCCTGGAACTCACAGAAAACAATCTCCTTCTGCCTCCCAAATGCTGGGATTAAATGTGTGTGCACTACACCCCACCTCAATTACTTTTCACCTTATAGGTCTCTCACTTTGGAGCTCACTGATTGGCCAATGAGCCCCATGGATCTTCCTCTTCTATCTCCCCAGTGCTGAGATTACAGGAATCTCTCTCTGTGTGTGTCATTCTTTGCCTGTGCTTGTGGGGAGGCCCGATGATGACTTTGGGTGTCTCTTCACTGAACCCAAATTTTGCTGGTTTTAGGATGAGTGTGGTGGCATCTTCTCGTTCTTAGCACTGCCGGATGAGGGTCCACAGATTACAGACGAGTGTGATGCGGAGTTATATGAGGCGATTAGTAAGCCAGATCGAGTCGTAGCGTAAGCTGGGGGAGGGATGAGACTGACTGAGTTAGACAGTGTGTCTTGGTCGTAGCCTTCTATGCAGACATGATTTGAGTACGGCTCAGTGGCTTTGTCTGGAATGAACGACGACAGGATAATAGTTAAGTAGCAACCGACTCCGTGGTAGTCGATCCATTTTTGTTACTAGTGCAGTGAGTGCAGCACGAGATGCGAAATATTATATAAATCTCAGTAATTAGAGGAGGAGGCGTGGACGCGTTTGGGCAGAATTTGGAGTGGCATACGATCCAAAGCTGTAGCTTTCACCTCGCCTTGCAACCAGACTCGTGCTGGTCGTGTGTAAATGCCTGAGTAGACTACCATCCAAACAGTATATCTGTGATGTGTGAAATCGTCAGGAGAATTGAGAACGACAGAGATATACATTAGAACACAGACAAGCTAGGTGATGTTATCGGGGATGGTTGAGTTGGGGGAATTGCTTGAGAATGGAGAAGCCGCAGCCCGCTGCATAGTTGAGATGTATCTCGGGATGTAGGTTTTATTGCTTAGAATGTTGAAGTTGAGCGAGCGGTAGGAGCAGGGGCTAATGTAGCGCTATAGAGCGACGATAATGGTATGCAAAGAGGGGCCAGGTGGGTTAGCGGCTACAGCACAAGAGAAGAAGGAGTGTGGGGTTGGTGTGTAGACGGTTACAGAGGGATAGGTTGCGAGGTTCACCTCTGGGAGGGAGGGTTGGGTGGTTTTGATTACCGGTCAGACAAATAGGAAGTGACGACGAGGGCGAGTAGTGATGGATTGGGGTGGGTGCGTCGACATCTACTCAGAGATTAATGACTCAAGAATCCTAGGCGCGCACACGAGAAGTATAGAGGTTAGGAGATGGTACGGCAGGAATAGGTTGGGCTTGATAGGAGGCCATATTAATCAGAAACAGGGGAGGTGGGGTTATTACAGAGATAAACAGGGAGGTGGGGTTATTACATACAGATTTAGGAAGTCAGAATAAACCAGGGAGGCGGGTTATTGCATAGATTAACCAGGAGTGGGAGCAAGAGGTAACGGGAGGCGGTTTATGCATAGAGATAACCAGGGAGCGGAGTTATTGAGATGGGAGGCGGAGGTTATACCAGGGAGGGGGGTTATTGCAGAGTACGGGGTTATCATGAGATAACAGGGAGGTGGGGTTTTATTGCATGATAACCAGGAGGCGGGGTATTGCAATAGAGATAAACAGGGAGGCGGGGTTATTGCATAGAGATAACCAGGGAGGCGGGGTTATTGCGGAGATAACCAGGGGAGTTATTGCATAGAGATAACCAGGGAGGCGGGGTTATTGCATAGAGATAACCAGGGAGGCGGGGTTATTGCATAGAGATAACCAGGGAGGCGGGGTTATTGTTTACAGCTGAAGGAGGGCAGGTTTAGCTAATCAGGTGGGGCTGTCTCTGCAGGGGAGCAGTCTTCAGTCCATAAACATCCAGGGGAGAAAGGTCTGTGGACATTGTCTGCACACACTGTCAACATTTGCACTAAGACCAGAGGAAGGTTTGGCATCCCTCTGAGCCTAACCTGGGGAAGGCTTTGCCACTCTCATGGGGCTGGGGCATCGGTCCTTGGCATGGCTGTATCTATGTCAAACGATGTACACTCGCCGAGTGTAGTGGCGCACACCTTTAATCCCAGCACTCGGGAGGCAGAGCCAGGCGGATCTTTGTGAGTTCGAGGCCAGTCTGGTCTACAGAGCGAGATCCAGGAAAGACGCAAAGCTACACAGAGAAACCCTGTCTCGAAAAACAAAACAAAACAAAAACAACAAACAAACAACAACAAAAATGATGCACACTCATTGAGGACCACATTTGCTCCCTGCACTAACGCCCAATTCAGGACCAACATAGGTAGGGCAAATACTATACCCTCCAAACCAGCCACACGGGATGTCCCACTTCTGACTAGGTGATCCCTCTATGACTTTCTTCTTTTCTTTGTGTGTATGTGGAGCCAGAGGTCAACCTCAGTGTGGTTCTTCAGATGTTTGTGAGACAGGATCCCTTACTGGCCTTTAACTCACAGGGTAGGCTAGACTGGTCAGTGAACTCCATAGATTCCCCCCATCACTGCTTCCTCAGCACTGAAATTACAAGGCTCCTCACCATGCCCAGGTTTCTTATGTGAGTTCAGGCAGGTTAAATCAGTTGCTCTTGCTTGTGAAGAAAGCACTCTGCCAACTGAGCTCTCTTTTAGACCTTTCCTTTTTGTTTTAAAAAGACAGGGTCTCAATGTGTACCTCAGGCTGTCTCTCCTATCTCAGGCTCCTGCACATTAGGATCACAAGTGTGCACCAGTGTCCGGCCATTATCTTCATTCTCTGTCAGAAAAATTGCTGACCACAGCAGCACACAATGGTAGTCAAATGCTGAAGAGGCCAGCCTGGGCTGCACCTGCACCTGCACTGGCTGCTTTTGCAGAGGACCCAGGTTCAGTTCCCAGCACTCACATGGCTCTCAACTGTCTATAACGTCAGTTCCAGGGAATTCAGTGCTCTCTTCTGGTACACTGATATACATGAGGCAAAGCACCCAGATGCATACAATAAAAATAAATAAATGTATTAAAAAAGATAAACCAATTTGAATCCAGCATTTGGTGGTATAGGCCTATAATTCTAGCTACTCAGAAGGCTGAGGCAGGAGGGCCTAAAGTCCAATAGAGAACTTCAGTTTTTCAAATGAAAAAAGCTATTCAGTTCTGTTGCACAATGCTGACTCTACTGTCCTGTATGCACACTTTGAAGAAGTGAGGAGGGTTGGGGAGATGGCTTAGGGGGTGCAGTGCCTGCTGTACAAGCATGGGGACCCACCTATGAGGACAAGAACCTATATCAAAAAGCTGGATCTGGTGGCACACTTCTAATCCCCAGCACTGGGTGGGGGAGCCACAAGGAGCCCAGGAAGTTGTCGGCCAGTCTGGCTAAGTCCTAGGGCACTAGGTTCACTGAGAGACTCTCAAAAAATAAAGTGGAGGGCAACTGAGAAAGATACTGGACATTGACCTCTGTCTGTACACATGTGTGTGCACACACAAATGTGTAAACACACACATATCCACACCCACATAGTCATAATGCCATCAGCTTGGGAAGCTGAGGCAGGATTGCTAGCCTACCTGGGGCAACACAGAAACATACCATATCAAAAAAAGAGAAATGTTGGGTCTGGGAATGGAACTCAGTTGGTGGAGCACTTGCCCAGCACTGAATGGTGGGATACACTAGGATCCCAGTGCTCTGCTCTGGAGATGGAGGCAGGAGTCAGAAGTTTAATGTCATTCTTAGGTACATGTGAATTTGTGGTCAGTCTGAAATACACGACTATGTCAAAGAACAAAAGTTAACACAAGGGCTGGAGAGATGGCTTAGAGGTTAAGAGCACCAACTGCTCTTCCAGAGGTCCTGAGTTCAATTCCCAGCACCCACATGGTGGCTCACAACCATCTGTAATGAGATCTGGCGCCATCTTCTGTATACATAATAAATAAGTAAATCTTAAAAAAAAAAATTAACACGGGCACATTTTGTGCCATGTGTGGTTTCAGATTTAGCAAGACAATGTCCAAATCAAGATGTTAGTAGGAAAATTATGTGCTGGGTGGTGGTGGCTCACACCTTTAATCCCAGCACTTGGGAGGCAGAGGCTGGTGGATCTCTGAGTTTGAGGCCAGCCTGGTCTACAGAGTGAGTTCCAGGACAGCCAGGGCTATACAGAAAAACGCTGTCCGGAAAAAACAAGAAAAAGAAAAAGAAAAAAAAAAGAAAGAAACAGAAAAAGAATATTATGTAACCAAGGCCTTGGTGACATTGACTTTTGAAGTTTTCCTTCCTAGACTGATGTCAGCCTCACACATGTGCACACACACACTAAAGACAGACCTTGCCAAACAGCCACTACTAATATATGGGGAGTCTTCACAGAATTGGGCATTCAGGCCTCCAGCATCTTCTCCACACTTTACAATTGAAACCTTAGTTAAGGGGTTTTGAGGGTTTTTTTCTTTTAATTGGCTGATTCTACCCACATTTCTATAAATAGAAAAGAGAGAAAGAGACTTTGCATGGTTTCATTACTAAGGTAAAGACACTTGAGCTACACACACTTGATCCTTGAATGTGAAATCTAAGAGGTTGTAACGATCCCGGTTTCAATCCTATATAAGGCAGCAAAAGCCCATCAGGTTTGTCTTTTGCTTATTCCTACAACTCTTTCCTCTTGATTTTAAATCTAAACTGGTGAGTAGCTGGTGGTCCTACCAGACCCCAAGATCTCCTTCTCTACATGCACTATATTAGATTTGCAGATTTTCTACTCAGAAGTCTTTTCTTATAAACTTGGCTGGTACTTGGGAGGACTAGCCTTTCGCAGGGGTCTGACTGATGCACGACAAAGCTGTTGTGTTTATGACATGGTTAATTTCTAAATGTCTTGTAGCTGCCTATCCGGATTGATTAGATAAGTGTAATTTTTACAGGAAGATTGGACCTTAAGAAAATAACTTTTATCTGGTTTTAGATTATTTAAAGACTGGGCCATGTAGCTCAGGCTGGGTTGGAGTTCATTATGTAGCCAAGGATGTCCTTGAACTCTCCATCCTCCTGCCTCCTGAGTGCTGGGATTACAGGTATGCACATCAAGTCCATCTTGGCCTTTTTTTTTTTTAAACTTTAATTTTGGAATGAATTCAGGAGAAATCATGGAGTCAAGAATATTGGGAGTATTTTCTGTATCTGGGTTCATCTGGGTATTCTGTCCTATCACTCAACAAGTGCTTATCACATTTTAAAATTCTAGAAACACACAGGGTTGGGCGAGTGGCTGAGACTGTGTGTTCTTCCCGCATGTCCATTTTCTCCATCGCTATTGCTCACATCTCATTTATTCTGTGTGACCAGGTGGAAAATGAGCATCACTGATGTGCTCAGCGCTGACGACATCGCGGCAGCCCTGCAGGAATGCCAAGGTGAAGGGGACGGGAGGAGCAGGGTGTGGTGGCACCCTGGGGGCTGAAACAGAAGGACAGCAAGTTCCAGGGAAGCCTGGACTGAGAGTGAGAGCTTGTCTCAGAATCAAAACAAAAGGCCTTAGCTGCAGATCTGGAGGTAGGGGGCCTGCCTAGCATGTACGAAGACATGGGTTCCACCCCCTTCATTGCAAAGAGAGGTGATATACACCCGAATTCCTCACACTAGGGAGATGGAGGCAGGAGAATCAGGAGTTTAAGGTCATTGCTGGCTACATAGGGAGCTTGAGGCCATCCTGGACTCATGAACCCTGTCCCAAAAACAGGCAAACAAACAAAAATAATAATAAAGTTGAAGAGAGATACAAAGCAGGCATGGATTCCCATTTGCAGCTAAGCAGCAAAGAGTAAAATGTGAACTTTGCTGAAAGATTCCAGGATCCATTAGTGGAACTGCTATAAGTTAGACAGCTAACATGATAGGGATTCTGAGACCTTACTATGTGGTTGTGTTTACATAAGAGGAAAGACATTTACTAAAGGATTGAAAGAAAGAGTCAGTGGGAGCCAGGAATGTAGCTCAGTGGTGGAGCACTTGCCTTGCATGCACAAGGCTCAGAGTTCAATTTGCAATACTGGGGTAAAAAACAAACCCCAGTAGAAAGGATGGGGTTGGAGCTCAATACTAGGGTCCAGGCTAGCCCCAAACAAACAGGAGTAAGTCAGTGCACTTATTCTCTTGAGCCTGTTAGAATCCATGTTTTCCACCAACCATACCCGCGGTACTACAGACTTGTGTGCAGCTTGTTTAGTGAGGAGAAATAGGGGAAGGCACAGAGCAGAGCCAGGAGAGGTGGGCAAAATCAAGTGGAGAGGGCAACCTGGGGCAGAGGGGACAAGGTGACATCACAGACCACCTAGTCTTGGCTCTCTGAGTCTCGAGAAAGTCAAGTATCCGTGTAGCTCAGTGACGATAGGGAAATTACCTTTCTGTTCTTTAGACCCAGACACTTTTGAACCACAAAAGTTCTTCCAGACATCAGGCCTCTCCAAGATGTCGGCCAGCCAAGTGAAGGATGTCTTCCGGTTCATAGACAGTGATCAGAGTGGATACTTGGACGGGGAGGAGCTCAAGTAAGCTGCGTCCTGAGCAATGTGGCGTGGCTGGACAGGGCCGGGGGTGCTGGACGGGGCTGGGGGGCTGGACGGGGCCGGGGGGCTGGACGGGGCCGGGGGGCTGGACGGGGCCGGGCAAGGTACCCTGCGTGCTCAGTACAATGGCCAGCTCTGGCACTGGATGTTCATCTGCATTTCATTACAGAATGTAAATTGGCCATGCTTCTACCCACACGGGGCACTAAATGTGGCACTGAAGACTAGGCACAAAGAGCGATTTGTTCAAGGGATTTCCTCTGGCAGATGAAACTTGACAAATCTCTTCAACATAGACATCTGGCATTGGTTTCTATGGCAAAGCAGAGCTCTGCCACCTAGGCTTTGACTGATGTTGTGGTGGCTGTCAGATACATGGACTCAAAGGAAAGGCGAAGAGGAGGAAGGGGACAAGGAGAAAGGGTGGGGGAGGAAGGGAGGGAGAAAGGAGGGAGGGCAAAGAGCACAAGGTCTTTAAGGAACTTGCCACCAGCCTTTTGTGGTGCTGTAGGTTTTTCCTCCAGAAGTTTCAGAGTGATGCTAGAGAGCTGACTGAGTCAGAGACCAAGTCCCTGATGGCTGCAGCGGACAATGATGGAGATGGGAAGATTGGAGCTGATGGTAAGTCTGCTCCTGCATGTTGTGTAAGACACATCAGCAGAGGGGATCCCCAAGGGATTTCTGGGCTCAACCCCTTTTCTGAGTTCTGATAAATTCAGTCTTTTTACCTGAAAACTGGGATCGGGCAAGCATGCCAATTGCGCATAAACATGTGGTATCACTGGGGATGTAGCTCACGAGTCCAGCGTGTATTTAGCATGTCTGAATTTGGTACCCAGCACTGCCCACCTCCCAATGCACACAAATTCTGGGATAGGGATGGTGTGATGGCTCAGTGAGTAAAAGGCTCTTGCTGCCAAGTCTGGTGACCTGAGTTCAACCCCTGGCACCTACATGGTGGGAGGAGAGAACCAACTTCCAAAAGATGTCTTCTGACCTCCATGCGTGTACACACACAATTCTGGAAGACAAGAGCTGACATCTGCAATCCCAGCACTTTAGAGGCTGCAATCCCAGCACTTTAGAGGCTGAGGTAGGAGGACTGTAATGAGTTTGAGGCCAGCCTGGGCTACAGAAGGAGCTCAAGGCCAGCTAGGATTACAGAGTGAGACTCTGTCTACACACACACACACACACACACACACACACACACACACACACACATACACACTTCTGTGTAACATGATACAACATAACTATGAACTAGTCAGTAACTATGGACTTAGAAAAAAATGGTCCCCCTGATTAAGGGACTAGCTGACCACTTGGCCTTCCAAATCAATTTGCAAGGTGTTTTAGTCCAGCTTGAAAATAACACAAGAAATGTCTGCCAGGATTTAAACAAGGCCAGTTTACTGCCCACCAGTGGATGTATTAAACAGAGGGCAGGAGCTGGGAGGAGGCTCAGTCAATAGTGTTTGGCACACAAGTATTAGGACCTGAGTTCAGATCCCCATCAGCTGTGTTAAAAGCTGGGCATGATGGCATGCATCAGTGATAACAGCAGCTGATAGAGGGGAAGCATGGAAACAGACAGATCCCAGAGTGGGGAGTGGGAGGCTACTCACCACCCACCCTAGCCAAATCAGTGAGCCTAGGTCTTTATGAGAGACCTTGTCTCAAAAAATAAAGGGGAAGAGCAATTGAGGCCAATAATGATGTTAACTTCTAGTCACTACATGTACATGTGCACATTCATGCATGGGTATTTACACACCACCACCACCACCACCACCACCACCACCACCACCACCACCAGGACAAATAAGCCAACTACTATTCATGGCATCATCTATGCGCAGAGTCCTATATTCAAATGTCATAAGATTGTTTATGCTTGATTTTGTCAAGCTGCTTACATTTCTGTTTAGGCAATGACTCAGAGGATGGTACAGGGGAGTCCTGCCTGCAGTGTTAATTAGAGAAACTGAAATGCTAAAGCACATTTGTTTGTCTGTTTGGGGCATGGTCTCAGGTATAGCCCTGGCTGGGCTTGAACTACTTATGTAGCTGGAGCTGACTTTGAATTCCTGATTCTCCTGCCGCCACCTCCCTGGCTCTGTGCTTTGCAAACATATGTCACATGCCCTTAGGTACTAACTGAAATGTATTATTATAATTCACCACATGAGTTCACAAGGCTTTTATAGGTCCTAGACAAAATGGCTGAGACAAAGGAAGCTTGATGTATTTAAACACATGAAGTCTGGCTTGGTGGTACATGTGTGTAATGCCAGTGTTTGGCAAAGCTGTTTAGTTTGAGGCCAGGCTACATCATGAATTCTGGGTTAGCCTTAGTTATGGAAGTAAGACCCTTTCTCAAATTTAAAATGCTAATTTACAAAAAGCTATAGTCCTGAAAGATTCTAAATAGATAAAAGTTGGGCCAGTTAATATAAAGCAAATTTCCATTTTCAATTTTACTGTGCACCATCCACAGTTTATTAGTGTCAGGGCTTGAGAGATGCTAGATGGGTAAGAATGCTTGCTGCACAGGCCTGAAGGCCCGAGATTAGATCCCAGCACCCATGTAAAAAACTAGGCATGGCCACAAACAAACCTGTAACCCCAGTGTTGTCTGAAGTGGAGGTAAGGGAATCATTATGGCTTGCTATCTTTGAGTCTAGCTCTAGGTTCAGTGAGAGACCCTGTGTTCAGGGAAGAATAATAAGTAATAGATAGAGCAGGATACCCAGAATCCTTCTCTGACCTCTATAGGCTCACAACTATACATATCACACACATAGACACACACACACACAGACACACAGACACAGACACACAGACAGACAGACACACACACACACACGCGCACACACACACACACCCCATTCTCTCGCACACAAAAGATTCTCAGATCATTGGTATCTGTCTTTTAGTAACATAAACTTTTGAGGAAAACCAAGGTTTGGACTCAGTGGAGGAAAATCTGTTTAAAGCTCTACTCTATTGGATAATACAGCTACAGAACAGTGAAGGAAAACCTCCCATGTCTATCTGAAATGAACCAAAACCATGTCACATGTTTATAGTAAACCATTTTACCAAATTCCTTCACTGCTGGAGAAAGATGGCTGAACTGAGCTCTAACCCACGGGGCTGTAGATATGAAGAGGTTTGGTACATACAATTATACCTGGGGCTGGGGGATGGCTCAGCAGGTCTAAATCATCTGCCATGCAAGTGTAAGAACCAAAGTTCAAATTCCCAGAACCCATGTAAATGTCGGGAGAGTCAGGTGGCCCACCTGCAAACTCAGGTCTCACTTGAGAACTGAAAACAGGGATCCCTGGATCCTTGGCAAGCTAGATTAGATGGATCAGTGAGTTCTATGTTCAAGTGAGAGACCCTACCTGAGGAAGACTTCTGATGTCAACCATTGGTTTCCACCCATGTATACACATGTGCATCCACACACACATGCACACATACACATCCTGCACACTTGCACATATATGTGTACACACACACACACACACACACACACACACACACACACACACACTATGCAGAGGAAACAGTGCATGTTGTTGCACAGGCTTGCGGTCCCACACCTGGGATGTGGAGGCAGGAGGATAAGGAGCCAGGAGTTCAAGATCATCCTTGGCTATATAGAAAGTTTGAGACCAGTAGTCTACATTAGACCCTGTCTCAAAAAATTATGTACAGAAAGCTAGGCATTTGGCAAGCACCTGCAATACCAGCACTCTGGAGACTGAGGCAGGAGGATAATCAACTTGAGACCAACTGGAGCTGCTAGGGGAGATCCTACCTAAAAAGTAATGCAGAAGGCTGCATGGGATGCATCAAACTCCTCTGATGCTCACTGATGTTCACAGTATCTTCTAGGCATGTTATGAAGGGGACCAGGCTTCTCTGAGAACTTATTAATCTCTTTTTTTCTCTCTTCAGAATCCTCCAGGGGACGGCACATCTGCAAAACACTGAGTCTGTTCCCTCCTCTTCCATTCTAGAATTCCAGGAAATGGTGCATTCTTAAAGCCCAAGTCTATGGAAGAAAGAGCAGAAGGGGCATTCTACCAGAAGGTCTCCAAAGCCCTGGGATCAGGAAGCTCCCCAACCTATCCCGAACTAATTTCCTGAGTCCTCCTGAAGCACTTCTGCAATGTGCTGCTTGTTTGAGGAAATGCAATGGTCTGTGGCTCTTCATTCTTTGGTGGTGGTGGGTATAGGTCCTGATGACTTCTGTAAGTCTCCCCTGGCAGGCAATGCCTTTAAAAAAAAATCACCCAATAAAATCCTTTCTCATCATTGGCTGATGTATGGGTGTATTAGTCACTTGTCTCCATGCCATGAAAAAATGTCTGTCAAAAGCAACTTAAGGCTGAGACTCAAAGTGCAGAGGGATAGCCCATTATGGCGGCAGGAGCATGAGGCAGCTGGTCACATGGCATCTTTGGTCAGGAAGCAGAGAGAGATGAGTGCCGGTTCTCAGCTTGCTTTCTCTTTTTCTCTGGTCCAGGACCCTAGCCCAGGGCCACTCACATTGGTGGTGGATCTTCCCACTTCAATTAACCTAATCTAGGTAATTCCTCCCAGACATGCCCAGAGGTTTGTTTCCATGGTGATTCAAAACCCTGCCAACCTGACAATACTAATCATGAGAGGTTTTGTTTTTGTTTTATTTTGTGATAGGATTTCAAAATTCAGCCCTGGCTAGCTTGGAGCTCCCTATGAGAAACTATGCTGGGGTTGGGGATTTAGCTCAGTGGTAGAGCGCTTGCCTAGCAAGCACAAAGCCCTGGGTTCAATCCTCAGCTCCAAAAAAATTTTAAAAAAGGGAAACTATGCTGGCCTTAACCTTACAAAGATCCACCTGCCTCTACTTCCTCAGAGGTAGAAGGGATTAATGATGTGCACAGCTATCGGGGCAGTGGTGGCGCACGCCTTTAATCCCAGCACTCAGGAGGCAGAGGCAGGCAAATCTCTGTGAGTTCGAGTCCAGCCTGGTCTAAAAAGGCTGGTCCAGGAAAGGCTCCAAAGCTACACAGAGAAACCCTGTCTCAAAAAAACCAAAACCAAAAACAAAAAACAAAAACAGTGCACCTCTGCAAATGAGTAGTTTTGTTCTTGTTTGTTTGTTTGTTTGTTTGCTTGTTTGTTTGTTTGTTTAATTCAGCAAGGTGATGGGAACAAAGCAAGCAGGGACCAAGGATTTTTTCCAAAGATCTCAAGTGCCCTCAAACATTGAGTAAGCCACACTGGCATTGTACATGAGGGGACAGGGGAATTGTTTTTGTTTGTTTTGTTTTGGAATCTGGTTTTAAAAACATGTAAGTGTTGAAAATAAATATTACTGTCCTGCTGGGAATTTTATTCTCAGCAATCCAGCTAACTCTGAAATTAATATTTTTCAGAGAGATTTTAGCCAGCATAAAATCACTCTTACATGAGCCAGACATAGTGGTGCACATCTGTAATCCCAATGCTCAGGAGATGGAAACACTTGGGTCAGAAATTCAAGACCAGCTTTGGCTGTGTATGGAGTTTGAGACCAACTAGGGCTACATCTTTTCTCAGCCAGCAAAGGGTGAGAATTATCCTCTGAGCTCTGCAGCCATGCTGTGGCACAGTGCTCTCTCTGCCAATAAATAAATGTTAATTTAAAAATTACTCCTTACACATTTGTTTTCTGCTGGTGGGTACGAGATTTTTTTTTTTTTTTTATTTATTTATTTTTTTTTTTAATAAGAGAAGGCAAAACAGCTGAACTGGCTTATACAGCCTAGAGTGTTTGCTGTTACAGCTCAACACAACAGACTCAGCTTGAAGTTGTTTTGGCTTTTTCCTCCCAGAGAAACAAGCATTCAGATTAGCTTGTTCTAGCATGAACCCCACCCCCACCCCTACCCACTTCTCAGCCACCATGTTTCTGGCTCATAAGAGACAACACTGAGGCTAGCCTCAAGGGTCCTTGTTACAGGGTTGGGGAGTCTCGAGCCAGGAATTTCTCATTAGGCTGCTTTCCAAGTGGCACCTAAAGCTAGTCTCTGGCTGACCCTGGAAGTTGAGGACACCTGAGAGTCCTGGAGCACTTTCCTAGGAGCTTAGGAGCTTGTTTAACAGTTCATTCTGTGTGTGTGTGTGTGTGTGTGTGTGTGTGTGTGTGTGTGTGTGTGTAGAAGACAGGGATCAATGTCAGATGTCTTAGTCTCTCTCCACCTTATTTTCTGAGGCAATGTCTCACTTGGACTTGGAGCTGATAAGGCTAGCCTAAGCTGGGCAGCAAGCCTGTCCGCCTCTGGCTCCTTGGTGCTGGTATTACAGCACCCAGTGCTCTGCTCAACGTTTTGCTTGGGTGTGGGGATCTGAACTCAGGTCCTCACTTTACCTATAGAACCATCTCTCTAGCCCCCAGGATCTCACACTTTTAACCCAGTGTCCATACTTAGCATCGTCTGGGGACCGCCTATGCTGCCTCCCATATGCTAAATAGACTCCCCAGAATTTAAACCTCTTTAATCCCAGTACTGGGGAAGCAGAGGCAGATGAATCTTGTGAATGTAAGGTCAACCTGGTCTACATAGAGAGTTCCAGGCCAGCTAGGGCTACATAGTTGAGATCCTGATTCAAACAAAAAAACCCCAAAGCTATAACAAACAAACAAACAAAATACCAAACACTCTACATATATAATCTTCAAACTTGGTTTTAGGAACTTAATTTCATAGTCTTTATTTAGGAGGAGCAATGGAAAAAAAGCAATGAGGGAGCTAAGAAGATAGCTGATCGGGTTAAAGTGTTTGCTGTGCAGTTAGACCAGGATCCCCAGGAGCTTGTGGACCATCCAGCCTGCTATGTACTCAGCAAAACAGCAGAGACCCTGCTCAAACAGGATGGACTAAAGTTGTCCGCTGACCTCCATACACTTACTGTGGCATGATTTTGATGCCAGGCTGGGGTATTCCAGACCCTGTTTTGTTTATTTAAAGGAACAACAACAAAACCTTTTTTGAGACAGGGTCTCACGATGTAGCTTAGGCTAGCCTATAGTTTCCACATCCCAAATGTAAGATTATTAGTCTGTGCCATCATGCCTAGCTAACTTATGGGTTTTCAAAATAGTTCTTTCTGAATCAAAATGAAAATGTAGCAAAGCTGGGACATACTTGTTGATTTGCTGTTTACACAGTTCTGTGTAGCAACTATAGGTTAGTGTTGTGTAAATGAGTGCTCACGAATCCAATTTCAAGCAAAAACCTATCCCAGCTCTCCTCTTCAACTGTTAGGGTGTGGGATTACTTCGCAAACACTTAAGAAGGCTGATGAAATCGGAATCGACAGGATAGTTTCCACTTGACCTGCTAATTTATTCACCAAGAAGACTATAGATTTACATGTTTTCACTTGTTACAAAAACATCAGCTTTATTTTGTCAGTAGTAGAGTAGATTATTGGTGGAATTATTAAGGCCACTCCACGTAGTTAAAAGGGAAGTTTATTTTGTGGGGTAACTTACAAATGAAGGGGTAGGTCGCAGAGTCTGGCAAGGTAGAGGGTAGTCCGGCGGCGGCGTTCTCTGGAGAACTCTGCTCGGTCCACCTCTCGCGTCCGGCGTCCCGGAACCAAGAGAGTGAGTTCTTCCCGATCCTTCGTCTTCTGCTTCCTCCTCTGCCCCGCCTTGTGGGTGTGACCATTACCGAAGCCTCAGTGGGGGTTGGAACTTCCAGGCCAATGCTGGGATGCCTATCCACTACAGTAGATTTTTTTTTTTTTAAAAAGGCATTTATTTATTTTTCTATGTGTATATGTACCACATTCATGCTGGTACCCATGGAGGCCAGAAGAGGGCATCAGATCCCCTGGAGGTGGAGTTACAGGTGGTTATGAACTGCCTGATGTGGGTCCTCGGTAAAAGCAGCAGATGCACTTAACTGTTGAGCCTCCTCTTCAGGTCCATGAAAGGTACATTTTTGACATTTTTGCCTTTGTTTATAGCCCATTGCTTACAACTAATATAAGTAGAGGTGCTATTTATTGAGGATGAGCTTAAACTTAGTATCCTCCTACCTCCACCCCATCAGTGTGGGAATTATAGGCAGGCACCATCATACCCAGTTCATGTGGTGCTGAAGGGGAGAAGTGACTTCAACAAGCCATGACATACCCCTCTCCTTAGTAGAAATAAATAGGTATCAAATAAAATAAAATAGAATAACAGCTGTTGTCTGGATGTGGTGGCTCACACTTTTAGTCCCAGCACTCGGGAGGCAGAGGCAGGTGGATCTCAGTGAGTTCGAGGCCAGCCTGGTCAAAGCGAGTTCTAGGACAGCCAGAGCTGCTACATGGAGAAGCCTTCTCTTGAAAAAACCAACCCCCCAAACAAAACAACAAAACAGATGTAAATGGGCCAAACTTCAATACACATGCATGTGCTCCGCTAAATGCTTCTTCACACTTCAAGAATACCGCAGCCATGGCGCACACCTTTTAATGCCAGCACTCAGGAGACAGAGGCAGGAGGACCTCTGTGAGTTCGAGGCCGGCCTCGTCTACGGAGTGAGTTCCGGGACAGCCATGGCTACATAGTGAAACCCTGTCTTTAAAAAACAAACCAAAAAACCCATCCACTGTTATATTTCTCTTGAAATTCAGGGTCTTCGCCTTTAGCTATGATAGACATCCAAGAGCCAATAACATGAGAAACCCTACAGCCCAAGGAATACGCAGGAACCGGGTCTACCCGGACGTACCAGAAAAAGAACGGACACGACAGGTTCTTCTTCTGGGTCAGCAGCGACCTCTTCCGGGCCACGGCTAGGGAGGCGGAAGTACGGTGTTCCCTAAGGCTGCTGTCTCTGAGCGGGTGGAGGGGAGGCTCCCGAAGTGGGGGCCGGGCCGGAATGGCTGCAGCGGCAGCCGGGACGGGGACTTGGGCGGCCCAGGAAAAGCAGTTCCCGCCGGCGCTGTTGAGCTTCTTCATCTATAACCCACGCTTCGGGCCGCGCGAGGGAGAGGTATGCTGAAGGGCTGCGGAGACCGAGTGGGGACCGGGGGACCGGAGGCCGGTGTCAGTGCTCTGGAGCTGCAGGGAGCGCCCGGAGGCGGCACCTCTCAGTGTCCACCGCCCTGACCGAGCCTGCTCGTGCCAGGTGTCGCGCCGGGTGGGATGTGTCCGGCACTTGACAACGCAGGCGGGTCCTGTCAGTGAAGGTCCTTCAGTTTAATCCCTCCGCCCTGCTGGAATGTCTTTCCCTTTGAGTCAATTTGGGGCCATTAAAATTGAACTTGTCTTACTCTTGAAAGTCTGTGATTGTGAAGATGGAACCAGATTGGTGGACCATAGCTCCCCAAAGAAGAAAAAACAAAACAAAAACCGAAACCCACCAAACTTGGAAGAGCCTCAGAAAGTTAATCCCTCCCTCCCCCAGCCAATTTATTGTTATAAGAGTTTTTGTTTGCTCTGAGTCGAGGGTGGTGACTTCCTCAAAGGATGTCCCTGAGCTGTGTTTTGTTGTAAGCAAATCACAGTCCTATTTAGAGGCTGTCAGTCCAAGTGCTTTTGAACCGACTTGGTTTAATTGGACGATCTGTATTCCTGCACCCGTGCATACTAGCATCTTCCTGAGAGGGATTGTGACGCATGGAAAGATTCCGGGATTTTCATGAACCTCATTTTGTACTACTGATGAAATGTGACTGATTTTTTATTTGGTGAATATCACAATTGTAACACTGATGGATTACAGTATTTACAAAACCATGATAAAATAATTCTGAGTTTTCTAAAAATTTTTGTTTTGTTTTGGTTTGGTTTTTCAAGACAGGGTTTCTCTGTGTAGCTTTGTGCCTTTCCTGGAACTTGATTTAATCGAGACCAGGCTGGCCTCCAACTCACAGAGATCCGCCTGCCTCTGCCTACCGAGTGCGGGACTAAAGGTGTGCGTCACCACTGCCTGGCTTCTAAAGACATTTTTAGGTTTTGTCCTTAGCCTCTATGGTGGGAAAGGTGGATGTTAAACTCATAAATGCTGACATTAATGCTAAGTTTCTGTTTCTTACTGCTCTAGGAAGAAAATAAAATTTTGTTTTATCATCCAAATGAAGTAGAAAAAAATGAAAAGATTAGAAATGTTGGATTATGTGAAGCAATTGTACAGTTTACAAGGTACTTCTTTATGTGTTTTTTGTTTGTTTGTAGATTGGTGAATTCTTTTGACTTACACTAGAGTTGTACCAACCATGTTTCTAAAACATTTTCCCCCTAGGACTTTCAGCCCATCGAAACCTGCAAAATCTTTACACACACAGAAGAATAGACAGTTCTTCAATGAACCAGAGGAAAATTTCTGGATGGTCATGGTATTTACATATACAGTAATAGTAAAGTCCTGGGAATTTGTATCCTTAGGAATCACAGTAAAATTGATTGCAAGTTAAAAATCAAAATTTCTATTCAGATTGGGGCTGTTTAATCCCAGCACTCAGGAGAGAGAAGCCCACAGAACTCTTGAGTTTGAGGCCAGACTGGTCTACAGAATGAGTTTCAGGACAGTCAGGGCTACATGGAGAAACACTGTTTAAAAAAAAAAAAAAGAAAGAGAGAAAGAGAGAAAAAGAAAAAGGAGGGAGGGAGGGAGGGAGGGAGGGAGGGAGAGAGAGAGAAAGAAAAGAAAAAGAAAGAAAGAAAGAAAGAAAGAAAGAAAGAAAGAAAGAAAGAAAGAAAATAAAGAAGCTTTCTGTTGACAGATGTGAGCTCAATGGTAGAGTGCTGCCTGCCAGGCATAGGCCCCTGCTGAGTTCTGGGAATAGACAGCATAAACAAAAGTAACTTGTTTTATATTTTGTATAACATGTTGAATATTTTTGTGTATTTGTGGGAGTGATGTGTGCATTTATTCCTTTTTTGAGGGGAAAGGGAGACAGGGTTTCTCTGTGTAACAGCTCTGGCTTTCCTGGAACTCCCTTTGCAGACCCGGCTGGCCTTGAGCTCACAGAGATCTGCCTGCCTCTGCCTCCCAAGTGCTGGGATAAAAGGCCTGTGCCACCACCGCCCAGCAAGCATGTGTATGTTTATGGGTGCACATGTCAATCTTAGGTGCCATTCCTCAGGAGTCCAACTGGTTTTCTGAGCAAGGTCTCTTACAAAGATCTGAGGCTTGCCAACTATGCTAATCTAGTTTGCCAGCAAGCTCCAGGAATCCATGTGTCTCTGCCTCCCTAATGCTAGAATTGTGCCACCATATCCCACTTTTTAAAAACTCATTCATTCATTTATTATTATTTATTTACTTATTTATTTTTTTCTTTTCTTTTTTGGTTTTTTGAGACAGGGTTTCTTTGGGTAGCTTTGCACCTTTCCTGGAACTCACTTGGTAACCCAGGCTGGCCTTGAACTCACAGAGATCTGTCTGGCTCTGCCTCCCGAGTGCTGGGACTAAAGGCATGCGCCACCACCGCCTGGCTTATATTATTTATTATTTATTTATTTGGAGGCAGGATCTCACTGTGTAGCCCTGGCTGGCTTGGAGCTCTCTTTGTAGACCAGACTGGGTTCTAATTCATAGCAATCCACCTGCCTCTGCCTCCTGAGTGCTAAGAATGCCCCACTTTTACATGGGTGCTAGGGTTCAAACTCAAGCCCCCCAGCTCTCTCAATTATTTTCTTCATCTGTATTTTTTTTTATTATATTCATTTATTTACTTTTGCAGGGGAGGTGTGTCATAGCACATTCATGGATCTCTATTTTTTTATTATATTGCTTTGGCAGGGGAGGTATGCCATAGCACATGTGTGGATCTCTTTTTTTGTTATATTTATTTACTTACTTTGGCAGGGAAGGTGTGTCATAGCACATGTGTGGATCTCTTTTTTAAATTATATTTATTTACTTACTTTGGCAGGGGAGCTGTGCCATAGCATATGTGCACATGTGTGGATCTCTATTTTTTTTTAAATTTTTTTAAAGATTTATTTATGTATACTGTATTCTGCCTGCATGTGTCCCTGCAGGCCAGAAGAGGGCACCAGATCTCATTACAAGTGGTTGTGAGCCACCATTGAACTCAGGACCTCTGGAAGAGCAGTCGGTGCTCTTAACCACTGAGCCTTCTCTCCAGCCCTTTTTTTTTTTTTTTTTTTTTAATTATATTACTTTGGCAGGGGAGTTATGCTGTAGCACATGTGTAAATCTATTTTTTTGTTATATTTATTTATTTACTTTGGCGCAGGGGAGGTGTGCCTTAGCACATGTGTGGAAGTCAGAAGGCCACTTGAGAGTGTTTATTCTCTCCTTCCACCATGTGGTCCTAGGGACTAAATTCCGGGTCAGCAGCCTTGTAGACAAGTGCCTGTATGTGCTAAGCCATGTTGCTGGCTCTTGTTTACCTGTAGTTTGGAGCCGGAGCCCAAGCCTGTGCTGGGCAAACATCCCACCACTGAGCTATATTCCCAGCCCCAGGCTTTAAAACCTAAGAGAGAGTTTAAAACATACAATCATATCATTATATAATTTCTTTTTATCAAACTTCATAGGTTGTTCGGAATCCTATCATCGAAAAGCAAAGTAAAGATGGCCAGCCAGTTGTGGAATACCAAGAGGAGGAACTGTTGGTAATGTGGAGCTTCTGTTTCCATGCTTTTAGGAAAATGTATTTCTGGATATGTCAAGTAACTTTCATTTAACTAGGCATCTTTTAAGATCCTTCTTGGGGTTCATAGCAAAGTTTTATGTTTATTGCTTACTTTAACATAATCTTCTAAAAATACTTAAGTACCCTGTCTTATTAATACCTTCCACGGGTCATCTGTGCATGAAGCTCTTCTAAAAGTGGCTTATTGATTTGTAAATTTGATTTAAATGCCTGCTATTTCAGCATACAACTACCATAGGACCAAGTTTATAATAATCATGTGATTTGCCGAGAATTGTCCCATTGCTGTGCCCTGGATCCAGTGAGATGCTGTTCTCTTGTTTGTAGGACAAGGTGTACAGCTCAGTGCTACAGCAGTGCTATAGCATGTACAAGGTAAGCATGGCCCCCAGGTCTGCACTGCCCTCTGGGAAAGAACAATATATTGTTTTAAAAGAATTTTTTATTTTATATTGTTGAAATTAAAATATAATTACAATATTTTCTCCTTCCCTTTCCTCCCTCCAGGCTCTCCCACATACCCCCCCCACACACACTTCATTCTCTCATGGTCTCTTTCTCTTTAATCATATGTATATATGTTTGCATATATATGTATTACATACATATATATAAAACCTAAATATACACATATATAACCTATATATATAAAACCTGCTCAGTCCATATAATGTAACTTGTATATATATGCTCTCAGAGCTGACCACTTGGTAGTGGCTAGCCATTTGGTGGGGACTATTTCTACCAACCTCAACATTCCTTATTGCCTATAGTTTTTAATCTGGGTTGAAACCCTTCCGTGAGTGTTCTCCCTTCCATGTGCATGCCTACTGGTAACATCCTCGTTCAGGTTTTGTTTAGGCAGCCATGTTGATGAGATTCCGTGGGTGTGTGTAGCTTCTCTGACATTTCTAGGAGACAGAACCTCACAGCAATCTTTCTGTTCCTCTTACAGTCTTTCCGCCTCTTCTTCTTTGACCCCCGAGCCTCAGGTGCAGGAATTGTGTTGTAGTTGTATCACTTGGGGCTGGGGCCACACAATCATTTCTTTTCTACATTTTGATCAGTCATGGTTTTCTGTAATGGTCTTTGTTACAAGGAGATGTTTCTTTGATGAAGGTGAGACCTGTACTTATATGGCTAGACATTGGTGAAGGACATGCAGGATCTGACTGGGATTCTCTTTGAAATTAGTGTCTGTCTGCTTCATCTGAAGATAAGTTTGGGAATGTTATAAACAGTTCTGTTTTGTTTTGTTTCCTGAGTCAAGGTTTCCCTACATAGTCCAGGCTGGCCTCAAACTCACAATCATCTTGCCTTAGCATCCTGAGTCCTGGGATTACAGGGGTATGCTGCCATGTCTGGCTCTAAAAGTAATTCTTTATTCTTTTGGAATACTGGGGATTAAACCCAGGTGAGTGCTCTACCACTTAGCTACATTTCCATCCTTAAAGATCTTTTTAATTATTTTTATTTTAGTTTTTAATTTATTTATGGGGTCAGTGAGATGGCTCACTGGTTAAGAGCCTGTATTGCTCTTGCAGAGGACCCAAGTTCTGGTCAGGTTTATAGTTCCAACTGTTCGGGTAACTGAGGTTAGAGGATGACTTTTGAGTTTGAGACCTCCTGGGTAACCTAGAAGTACTGAAGTCTCAAAAACAAACAGATAAACAAAAGGTGGGCAGAATTATTAAACAGCTTTGTGAAAATAGCAATGTCTATCATTTAGTGTATTGTTTTGTAAGTTATTTATATATAATATATTTACATACTTATATATATATAATATATTTATATATTTTATATTTGGGCTTTCTCACAAATACTTTCTATGCTCAAAAGGACCTGGAGGGTGTTAATGAAGCTAGTGAAAAGGTGAAAAAGAAGAGCCTATTACCCGAGACATTGAGTAGCCAGGACATTGACTTTACTTTCCACACTGTTTTGCACCATTAGCTTTTTAATGGGACGTTTCTGAAAGCCATGGAAGATGGAGGTGTCAAGCTTCTAAAAGAAAGATTAGAGAAGTTCTTCCATCGGGTAAGTATCCTGAATTTCATTTATAACTTTAATAATATGCAAACACATCTTGAAAGAGATGCCATGGGTGATATGAGCCAGTGGCTGAGCACTTAGCTGGTTGCATGAGAACCTTGGTTGATCTCCAACACCTGAGGGGGTTATGGAGCAATATATAGTGCATTGGTGTTTTGCCTGCATGTATGTCTATGTGAGGGTGCCAGATGCCCTGAAACTGGAGTTACAGATATATATGAGCTACCATGTGGGTGCTGGGAATTGAACTCGGGTCCTCTGGGAGAGTAGCCAGTGCTCTTAACCACTGAGCCTTCTTTCCAGGCCCAATTTACTATTTATTTATTTGTTTGTTTTCCAAGACAGGGTTTCTCTGTGTAGCTTTGTGCCTTTCCTGGATCTCCCTTTGTAAACCAGGCTGGCCTCGAACTCACAAAGATCCGCCTGGCTCTGCCTCCCAAGTGCTGGGATTAAAGGCGTGCGCCACCACCGCCCGGCTCAACTTACTTTTTATATCTTAAAATGTATGTATGTGTATGTCTGTGTGTGTGGGAATGTGCACATGAGTGCAGTGCTCATAGAGGCCAGAAGAGGATGTCTGATTCCTTGGAGCCAGAGTTCCAGGCAGTTGTGAGCTTTTCCCCCAGGATACTGGGAACTAAACTCCACTCCTCTGTAAGAGCAGTATGAGCTCTTACCCACTGAGCCATCTTTCCAACCTCCAAATTTGTTTCTTTAGATTTAAAACCCAGACCTTGAATGTGACAAAGAACCTGAGAATTTTTATGGCAAATCCAGAGCAGTGAGGAGCTCCTCAGGCCTGTAATCTAGGCTATTGGAACAGAGCACCCTGCCTCCATCCAAGGCTCCCGTAGCAGCTTTGAGACATGACTCAACTTAATCTTGTTCTCCCTGCATCTGTGTATGTGGCAGGGAGGGCTTACTTCAAAAGCTGTCTTACTGTGTGGTGGGTTAGCTGATTAGAAAAATTAAACCAGTTACCAGAGTTCACTTTTATTTCACATTCTCTCTCTCTCTCTCTCTCTCTCTCTCTCTCTCTCTCTCTCTCTCCCCCCTTCTTTCTTTTTCATTTATTTATTTATTTAATTGGAGGCAGGATCTTACTGGTTAGCCTATACTGACCTCAGATTCACAGTACAGTAATCCTCCATTTTAGCCTCCCAAAGTGCTGGAATTAGAAATGTGAATCGTCACACCCAGCTCATGTTGGTTCTACTGTCCTAACAGGCCTCATGTGTGGTTGGAATGAGAAAGGCCCTCACAGGCTCATAAATTTGAATGCTTAGTCATCAGGGAGTGGCACTATTTGAAAGGACTAGCAGGTGTGGCCTTGTTGGAGGAGGGGTGACTTTGTTGGAGGAAGTGTGTGTCTGGGGAAGGCATTAGGGTTTCAGAAGCTGAAGCCAGGCCAGGTGGCTCTCTCTTCCTCCTGCCAGTGGATCCAGATCTAGAACTCTCAGCTCCCTTTCCAGCACCATGTCTGCCTGCATGCTGCCATGCTTCCCACTAGGATGACAGTGGACTAAACCTCTGAAACTGTAAGCCAGCCCCAGTTAAATGTTTTCCTTTAAAGAGTTGCCATGGTCATGGTGTCTCTTCACAGCAATAGACAGCTGTGACACAGATTCAGTCACATGAATGTGACTGTCCCAAGTGATGATACCTCTAAATAGTTACCAGTCTCTTTCATTATACTTGGGTTTTGCTTCACTTGCCCCGACCTCTGTCAAGTTCAGTTTATGTTCAAGTGATAATTCTCAGTTTATTCTCTCCCTAAAATACCTCTTGTCTTAGTTCCTGTTCTGTGGCTGTGAAGAGACACCATGACCAAGGCAACTTAGAGAAGAAAGTATCTAACTGGGGCTCCCTTTCAGTTTCAGAGGGTGAGCCCCTGACCATCATGGGAAGCATGGCAACAGGCTGGCAGGCATGGAGCTGGAGCACTAGATGAGAACTTACAACTGATTTATAAGCAGCAGGCAAAGAGAAAGAGTGACTGGGTGTGGCTGGGGTTTTGAAGCCTCAAGGCCTAACCCCAGTTACAGGTGCCCTCCAGCAAGGACATACCTCCCAATCCTTCTCAAAATTGTCCCATCGGCTAAGGACCTGAGCCTATGGAGGCCTTTCTCACTCAGACCACCACATCTCTCACACCTATTCTTGTGTTGTCACTTATTACTATAACCAAGGGTTGATTCTGCATGTCTCTCTCAGTTGCTTTCCATCTTACTCATTGAGTCAAGGCCTCTCCCAGAGGTCACCTTATCAGTAATTGTAGCTGGCCTGCTTGCTCCAGGGCCCGCCTCTGCCTCCCTTGACGGGGATTGCAGGCAGTCCTCATGCTCACCTGGCTTTCTGTGTGGGTGCTGGGGTCTGAACAACTCCAGTCCTGCTTGTGTGGCTTTCTGTGTGGGTGCTGGGGTCTGAACAACTCCAGTCCTGCTTGTGTGGCAGGTGCTCTATCCCTGAGCCATCCGGAAGCGTTTCTCATGTTAATGGTAATGTAATAAGTCACTCTGGTGCCATCTGCCTCAGTCCCTGTTCTTGTCTTCATTACTGCCAGTTATGAGTCAACTATTGTCCTGACTAATGCTCTTCAGAATGCGTTGTGCCCATGGTTCTCTCACATGGATTTTTTTCTTTCCCTCTCCCTGTCTCCCTCCCCCCCCCCCTTTCTTTCTCTTTTTCTTTATATTTTTTATGTATGAGTGCTCTGCATGTATGCCTGCACACCAGAAGAGGGCATTAGATCCTATTTCATATGGTTGTGAGCCACCATGTGGTTGCTGGGAATTGAACTCAGGACCTCTGGAAGAGCAGCCAGTGCTCTTAACCACTGAGCCCACTCTCACATGGATTCTTAAGGAACTTAATCCTAAGAGATGAAACGTACCAAGTCAACAGTGAGCTTTCAACTTTTATATTTCCAAGTTGGCATTGATTTAAGATTCAGTCACTCTTGATGTGCCTGCTTGTTAGACTTGTCATTGAGTTGTCTGTTGGTATGTGCCTGGGCCACACCTGGCAGCCTGGTGAGATTACTTCCAGGGGTGAGCGCTGCTTGAGTGTGCTGGTGTTGAACTTGTGTCTATTTCCCACAGTATTTGCAGACCCTACATTTGCAGTCATGTGACCTCCTTGATATTTTTGGTGGAATCAGCTTCTTCCCATTGGATAAAATGACTTACTTGAAAATCCAGTCCTTTATTAACAGAATGGAAGAAAGCCTAAGTGTAGTCAAATATACTGCGTTCCTCTACAACGACCAGCTCATCTGGTAGGTAACACCCTGTTGGCTGGCCTGTCAGAACTGAGGTTAGAGTAATAAACACAGCAGCAATTGATGTGGCTGTCAGTCACACAGGAATTGGATACTAGCAGGGAAATTCTGTGTAGGAATTGTCAGATTGGAAGACCTACTTAGAACAAAGCTGGAGTGATAAACAATTAAAATTACCAAGCGGAGGAGCTTCAGACTAGAGCCAGGACTGAGGACTGTCAGTGGTTGGTTACAGCCCTTGCTATACAAGTATGAGGACCACAGTTCAGATCCCCAGAACCCACATGAATGCAGGGGGTATGGTGGCTGAAGGCAGAGACAGGGTTCTCCAGAGCAAGCTAGCTAGCTAATTTAGCAGTATGAGTGAGCTCTGGGTTTGAGGAGAGAGCCTGCTTCAGTGAATGAAGTAGACAGCGACTGAGGAGGATTCCTTGTATTAACCTGGGACCTCCATATCTAAGTACATACACTCCCATGCACACCTACACATGTGCACCTACATACATACCACACACACTCCTACACATAAACATACATGAATAGTGAAAGAAAAGGTGGAAGAGGGGTAGGAGCAGGAGGAGGGAGCTGTTCTCAAATGACTTTGTGTCTCCACCAGTGACAGACAGTTGGGGTGACAGATAAAAGGCCACTTAGCATTGAAGTAATGACAGCAGAAGGCTGCAAACAAATTAAACAGAAGCCAGTTTGATAGAGTGTAAGTACCACGTGTGCACAAATGAATTGTTGAGATTTAAGCTAGAGAAAAAGTCTCTGGATTTTTATTATTACTGTGTGATACATGTGTGGGCGCATGCATGTGGAAGCCAGAGGACGACCTGCAGAGTCAGTTCTCATCCGGTATCATGTGGTCCTGGGGCTCAAACTTTGGTCATCAGGTTGCATTGCAAGTACCCTTACCCACTGAGTGTCCTCCTGGCCCTGGTGGCCATTTCTCTGTGTTTCTGGTTCTTTCATTTTATTTTTTAAGATAGGGTTGCACTATGTCGCTCAAGCTGGTATGTAGCTTGTGATTCTCCTGCCTCAGCCCTCATCCCCAGTGCTTACATATGTCTCAAAAGGAAAGTCATATCTCGATTTTGATTTTACTTTCTCCTTCCTCTTTATCGTCTCAGTTACTTCTACAAAAGATAACTGTTGTAGCCGTCCATGTGGTTGATTTGGAAATCCCACCATCTACCAGCCTGCTGTGGGTCGGTGCTGCTGTGCAAGAAACAAAGGCTTTGAACCCCTTTTCCCTTCTTTGCACAGAACATCTATTTCTGCTCCAGGACCCCTAGAGTATTTCTTTTCTTTTTTTTTTTTTTTTTTTTTCTGGAGCTGAGGACTGAACCCAGGGCCTTGCGCTTGCTATGCAAGCTCTCTACCACAGAGCTAAATCCCCAACCCCTTACTTTCATTTTTAAACATTTATCTTTACTTTATTTATCTGATTAAAGTAGGCTGGCTGGCCAGTGAGTCCCAGGATGCTTTTGTCTCCACCCCGCCAGCACTTGGATTGCAGGCGTGCATGTCACACTTAGCTCTTTACATGGGTGCTGAGGTCTAAATTCAGGTCTTCATGCTAGTGTGGCAAGCACTTTACTCCCGAACCATGTTCCCAGCCTCTCTTGCATTTTATATGTGGTCAGGACTCATGAGAATTGAATCCTGAAGGCAGAGGGTAGTGTGGGAGATGACCTGGTACACTATCTAAGTGAAGGCATCTACAGGAAGGGGCAGCAGTTGTTTACAAGGAAGGCCAGAACTCGTTCTAACATGACAGGAAATGGAAGAGGCATTTATGCAGTTCTCCCAGGACTTTTCAGTTTCCTTGTTTATCTCCTGTCCCCAAACAACAACAAACACCTCTTCACAGGCAGATGTCTGCCACTTCCCAGCATTGTCCCGGATTCCTGCCTCATTTGAAATGACGTGATTTGCCTGAAGCAAAATCCACATATACTTCTGATATTGTGGTTATCAGTATTTTCCAGAATGTGGAGTTCACTGTGTAAGCCAGGGTGCCAAGATGTGCACTACTAGAATGAGGCATGTGGTTCCTCTTACCCCTAAGTAACCTTTTATGGGTTTCAGCCTGAAACTCAGGTCTACTGGACCTAAAAACAAATAGTGCACACACACCTCTCCACCCACCATTGGTTCCAGACCCAGCTCACCAGGCTTGCACGGAAAATGCCTTTTCCTGGTCAGCCTTCTCGCTGGCCCTGCTGGGGCTTTTGTTTCAAGTCTTCTTTAAAATATAGAACTGTGGAGCAGCAGCTGCCAGCAGGTGAACGTGCAGTGCTAATGCCAGCACTTGGTCTGTGTGTCCTTCCTGAATTTCCCAGCTGGAGGACAGGGGTCTTCTGTTTGTCTTTGGTTTGAGACAAGGCCTCATGTAGTATGGCCTGGCCTTGACCTCTAAGTACCAAAGGATACCTTGGTCCTTCTGCCTTAACTTCCTGAGTGCTGGGATTACAGGTGTGCACCAGCATGCCCATTTTGCTTGTTTGGTTTTAATGCAGTGCTGGGGGTGGATCCCAGGGCTTCATGCATACTAGGCAAGCGCTCTCCTATCTTAACTACATCCCCGGCTCAGCATCTTCTTATAATGTAAAGACAAAAAGGAGCATTACTGTAGAGCAGGGAAGTCAGAAGACCAATTCCAAACTGTAACCAGTGTTTTCCTGATGTTTCAGGAGTGGATTAGAACAAGATGACATGAGGATTTTGTACAAATATCTCACCACCTCACTGTTCCCCAGGCACATCGAACCCGAGGTATGATTGCATTCTACAGATGAAGATGTGTGCATAGTAGACAGGAGGTAGAGGTGGGTGCAGTTAAGATGGGCACAGGACTCTTCTGAGCTGCTTTAGGTTGGTATATGAAACTCAGGGATATTTAGCTGTGTATTGGTCGGTCATGGTCACATGAGAAAATCATGTATGTCATCTTTTCTGTGGTTTGTTGTGTTCAAAGGCAATAGGTGGAGCAATTCATGGGATAGAGAGAAAACTGGGTCTTGGATAGGGTCAGAGAACTCTGAAATGCCAGGGATCTGTGAGAGCCCTGGTGGAGTGTACAGCATCTTCATCTCCACTGTGAGTGGGTGCCTGACTTGCTTTGTCACAGTGGTACTTCATTTCCCAACTTTCCACAGAGAACATTTAGCACTAGTGTTCTCCCCAATGTATCCTTTTATAGTTTAATTAGGTTGGAAGTGAAAAGTACTCACCACCCATAACATCATTATTTTTGCTTGCTCTGTCCTTTTGCAAGTTCCTTTTTCACCCTCATCCCACCATCTGTTGCCAGTGTTTAAGGCCTTGACTTGAAACAATGGAAAAACCTCTCTGATAAAGTCAAGGAGAGGCATGTGGCTCACTAGCAGAGTACTTGCTTGCATACACAAGGCCCTGGGTTCCAGTCTCATCACTTCAAGAAAACAAACATTGAAAGAGAGGTTTGAGGAGAGCCTCACCCAGAATTTAGCTCTTTTCCAGTCAGCTCAGACACAGTGGCAACAGTTGTTGAACACTTACTGTGCACCAGCGATGTTCTCAGTGCCCACCGTATCTGCATGCCTCATGACCATCTGTAGTAATCTCCAGAGTTGGTTACACTGTTTAACAGGAGGTTGCTCAGGCTTAGGGGACATTAGCACTCTATCAGGTGCCACTGACAGGACACCTGAGGAAAACAGCTCAGTTGGGGAGAGCTTGATTTGTCACAGTCGCAGAGGTTTCAAAGGTTGGCTGCTTGCATGTGGCAGAGGCTGCCTACCTCAGGGTGGAGAAGCAAGGAGAAAGCAACCAGGGATAGATATAATCCTTCAAGGGTATACCTAGTGACCTACTTCTTTCAACAAGAACCCATCTCAAATAGTCCACTCAACTTTGAATTCATCAATGGATTTTGCCATCAGTGAGCTAAGCAACCACAAGGTATGGCACCTGTCAGTAACACCACCAGCTGAGGACCAGTCCCTTAACACACAACTCATTGAGGGACATTCTAGATTCAAAGCATACAGTTGTCCAACAAGAACGTGGCAAAGCCAAACTACTCTGTCAGATCTCAAAGCCTTGCTTGTAAGCACATCCCTCAAGGAATTGCTTCTGATGCTTGCCAACCTCTGATAGCATGGTGCCACAACAGAAAACGATCCAGTACTTGATTATATTCCTGAAGAACAGTGTGTGTAATGTGGAAAGCTACAACACAGCATGGAAGTATGCATTTGTACATCTGAGAGCTTCTCTCATAGATTAGTATTGAGCCATGCATTTTCACCACTGGATATTCTATGCATTGGGGGTATTTTGAGGTCATATGTTATATTAGTTAAGCTTTCTATTACTGTAAAGAGACACCATGACCATGGTAACTCTTGTAAAGAAAAACATGGGTGGCTTTGCAGGTTCAGAGGTTTAGTCCATTATCATGGTGGGGCATAGTGGGATGCAGGCAGATATGGTGTTGGAGAAGGAGCTGAGAATTCTGTCTTTGATCCTCAAGCAACAGGAAGTGAACTGAGACACTAGGCATGGCTTGAGCATATGAGACCTCAAAGCCCACCCCCACAGTGACACACTTCCTCCAACAAGGCCACACTTCCTCCAACAAGGCCACACTTTCTAATAGTGCCAATCCCTATGAGCTTATGGGGGCCAATTACATTCAAACTATCATATGTTAAAACCAGAAAAGTACCAAACATTTCTCAAAATTTATTTAGTTTTATATGTATGGGAATTTTGCCGGCACTATTTTGTATCATGTGCATACAGTGCCTAAAGGGGCCAGAAGAGGACATTGGATCCTCTGGGACTGGAGTTACAGATGGCTGTAAGCTGCTCAATGTGGATACTGAGAATCAAACCCAGTGCCCTTAACTGTGAACCATCTCTCCAGCTCTTGAAACAATATTTTTCAGCAAGACCAAAGCATGATAAGTACAGATCTTTGAGGAAACTTGGTGTCCTGGAGAAGACAGATACTTTGACCCCAGACAAGCCTGGTGTTGACTTCTGTCATCGATGTTTAGAAACACTTTTGTAACTTTGAGTTCCCACATGCAGGAAATAGAAAGAAGACAATGGGGTAGTGTGGAAAGACATTAAGAACCTTAGGCCTCATGGAAATTTCAGTTATTCTTGTAAAAGAATTGAATTAGTTTGTGAATTTATGCTTAGATGGAGTTACATTGTCACTGTCCTGGTTGAAACTAGGCAGCTCTTCATGTACTTGTAGTAGTTTTACTATATTGTCTTTCAAAATTTCATACATTGTCCATACAGTGTGTGTATTAGCCACACCCACAAGCACTGCTGCTTTTTCAACTTCCCCCAGAGCCCCAAACCGTTTCCTCCTGGCTTCATGTTCTTTTTTCATTATTGTATTATTACTAATACTGTTCTCCTTACCATCTTCCAGCTCTCCCATCTTTCACCCCCTTCCTCAGGGCTCCCTGAGCCTTAGATGGAGTGGCAGAAGGCTGGTACAGATGACCTGCTCTGTCACTGACCACTCAGTCACTTACTCCCAGCACTCTGACCAGTTAGTAAGTCCCTGCATTAACCGTTACCACTGCAAACAACCCTGGCCAGGGTTGAGAGCAGCACAGTGCTATGGGCGTACACAGAAACTTTAAGAATGTAGTTTCCTTTTTTTTTTTTTTTTTTCTAGGTGGAGAGGAATACAAGAAAGTGATATAGCAAAATGGCATGAGACCAACTTGCAGATAGGAATTCTGTTTGTCAAACTGTGAAAGTAAAGAAATATAATTGTTCTCAACATTTGTTATGTTTGCAGTTGGCAGGAAGGGATTCCCCAATAAGGGCAGAGATGCCAGGAAATCTTCAACACTATGGAAGGTAGGACTTTTATTGTTTGGTTTACGTATTGGGTTTCATTATCTCTTCTGGTAAAGATAAAATTATGAGCATTAAATTGCCCTACCAGTAATAATCTGGAAAGGAACTTCTATTGTTTCCAGTGACATTAAACTGTTTCTTTATTGTGTTCTGATTTGGTGTTTATCGAATGGCATCTAGCATCAACAAAACATTGCTATCCATTGACTAGGAATGTGTTCTGTTTATGTTGTTTACAATTTACCTCATTGAGTTGAGTCATCTCTGTGTTTACTTTTAAGATTTCTTACTGGACCCTTGAACCTTAATGATCCAGAAGCAAAATGCAGATTCCCCAAAATTTTTGTAAATACAGATGACACTTATGAAGAGCTCCATTTAATTGTTTATAAGGTAACAACTGTTTTCCCTCCAGTGTTACAGATGAATACTAAAGCAAACCTCCTTTGCATGTGTAGACCATCACCAGTCCTAACCTCTTAAATGTTTCTTGGAAAAGGTGTTGCAAGCTCTAATTTCTGTAAAACTCAAAACAGGTGCTCTTCTGCAGTAGGAAGTTTGTTCTCAACCCTTTTAGGCAATTTTACTGCTGGTGAAAGAATTACTGGCTGAGGTGGGATATTCAAGTCCTGAGTGCCCACAGAGCAAAGGCTGTGAGAGGTAGTGCCATGGAGCGCAAACGCCTCCCATTGGGTCACCACAGCCACACTTCAATGGTTCTGCTTTTGCTCTGAACGCTGAAGTTTTAGACTAATTGTAAGGACGGCTTTTTGTTTCATGATACTTTCTTGTGAGAACATGTATATATGTTAGGTCGAATTTTCTTTTCATTTTGGAATGAGGCTTCACTGTTTGCCCAGTCTGGTCTTCAACTCCTGGGCTCAAGCAGTCTTTACTTATGCCTGGTTAGTGTCCCCCCCCCCTCGTCAGTCGAGGTTCAAGAAGGAAAACTGATCACAGGTCTATCTTCTTTCATACCTGAGACTATAGATGTATTTTAATTCAAAGGCTTAGAAATCATGTCCCAGGAAAACAGGAAGGATGACACCGTTTGAGGGATTCCTGTTGCTGTCTGGATAATGGAAAGATTAAAAGCAATGCCTGAGCCAGGTGGTGGTAGCATTTGCCTTAACTCAGCACTTGGGAGGCAGAGGCAAGCAGTTTTCTGAGTTCAAGGCCAGCCTGGGCTACAGAGTGAGTTCCAGGACAGCCAGGGCCACACAGAGAAACCCTGTCTTGAAAACAAAAACAACAAAAAGCAACACCTGAGAGAACCCTGAGAGTAGAGAAGGCTCCAGGCGAGGCTGTGAGGAGACAAGGTTGAGGCAGGTGATGACCTGTTTTCAGAGCACACAGACAACCCCAACTCAGCAGTGGCCAACATCAGCCAGCTGTGGAAAGTGGGCTTGGTGAGAGAGGAGTAAGGGGGTGCTGTCTCTAAGTCAGTAGGTCCCTCCCTCTTCCTGTCCTTGCACACAGACAGGCCTGCAACTGAACATGTGTTTAAAGGAAAGTACTGAACAGTGGCAGAGAGAGCAGGAGTGGCTGATGTGGGCATTTGTGCCTGCGAAGCAGTCGACTCTTCCTGGAGTTCCATCTGCCTGAGGGCATGGCTCCCTCTCTCATCCTGTACCACATAAAAAGCCACCATCCCCCAGCAGCTCTGGGTTCTCTTATGCTTGAGTATGACCAAAAACTAAAAAACCCTACAAGCTCTAAAAGGGGAAAGCTAGCCGGGTGGTGGTGGCGCACGCCTTTAATCCCAGCACTCAGGAGGCAGAGGCAGGTGGATCTCTGTGAGTTCGAGGCCAGCCTGGTCTACAAAGGGAGATCCAGGAAAGGTGCAAAACTACACAGAGAAACCCTGTCTCGAAAAATCCAAAATAAATGAATGAATGAATGAATAAGTAAATAAATAAATAAACAGATTGGGAGAACTGATTCTGGGGATAGATGAGGATTTTAAAAAATTAGTATACACGAAGCTGGAGAGAGGACTCAGCGGTTTTGAGCACTGGATGCTCTGGCAGTGGATGGAACTTGGCTTCCAGCACCCAGGTGGGACAACTCACAGTTGTGTGTCACTAGAGCTCCAGGGGACCTGACCTCTTCTGACCTGTAGGCACCAGGTACACATGTGTCACACAGACATACAGGCAGGCACAGTAAAATCAAGTAAGAAGTACGCATTGGTTAGAGAAGTTGTGTGCATGAAAGTTTTTATTAAAAAAAGTTGTTTTGTTTTTTTTTTTTTTTTTTGTGTGTGTGTGTGTGTGTGTGTGTGTGTGTGTACACACATGCAAGGGTACCTGTGGAAGCAGCAGGACCCATAGAGCTGGAGTTAGAGGCAGTTGTGGGCCACACAGGGGTATTGGGAACTGAATTCTAACCTTTGAAAGAGCAGCTAATGTTTTTAATGGTGAGCCATCTCTCCAGTCACACTGAAAATACAACTTTTGATAGATGAAATTCATTAGAAGGGTCAAGGTAAGTTGGCCCATCCTGGGTAAAATAATAAGATACAGTTATGGAAGGAAGTAGCTCAGTGTTGTTTTCCTAGCACACACAAAGCCCTGGTGTCTTATAACTGAAGTTTTCCTGGTCCCGCCCAGCTCCCTTGGCCCCTTGGTCCTGCAGCTGCTCAAACCCAAATGAACATACAGAGGCTTATAACTATATGGTCTAATGGCTCAGGCTTCTCGCTAGCTAGTTCTTACATCCTAAATTAACTCATTTCTATAAATCTATACTTTGCCATATGGCTTGTGGCTTACCAGTATCTTTACATCTTGCTTCTCTTGGTGGCTGCTGGCAGTGTCTCTCTGCTCTTTCTCCTTCTCTTTAGGTAGAATGTCCCACCTAACTTTATTCTGCCTCACCATTGGCCAAACAGCTTTATTTATCAGCCAGTCAGAGCAACACATTCACAGCATACAGAATGACATCATCCATCAGTGTCTCAGAGTGTCTATTGCTGTCATAAAACACCAAGTAAATTGGGGAGGAAAGGATTTATTTTAGTTTACAATTCTATAGCACAGTCCATTCTCCAGGGAAGTCAGGGCACGATCTGATACTGAGGCCATGGAAGGGTGCTGCTTACTTGCTTGCTCCTTACAACTTTCTCAGGCTGCTTTCTTATAGAGAACCAAGGGCCACCAGTGTAGGGGTGGCACCATCCACCATGGCCTGGGCTCTCCCACATCAATCACTAAATAAGACTTGCCTCCAGGTCAGTGTTACAGAGGCATTTTCTTTTTTCTCTCCCCCCCCCCCCAGTATCAGAGCTTTATTGGGGGGGGGGAACGACAGAAGAGAGTGTGGCCAGGCCTGTTGGAAAGACATATGAGAAGGGAGAGATGGGGAGGAGGAGGCATTTTCTTAATTCTGGTTCCCTTCTCAGATAACTCTAGCTTGTGCCAAGTTGACATAAAGCTAGCCAGCACACAGCTGGGCTCCATCTCTAGTGCTGTTTAATCGCTTCTTGGCCTTTTGGCTAAGATCAAGTGTAGTATCTAGGGCTGTTTAAACACATGCCACACCACACCACCTAAGGTTTATGGAAGATAAGATTGGAAAAAAAGGGGGTGGATTAATTCTGTGATTCACCATTAATACAGGGAGAGGAGAATGGTAAAGGAACTATGAGAAAATGCTTCGGGCGGTGGTAGCGCACGCCTTTAATCCCAGCACTCAGGAGGCAGAGCCAGACCAGTCTCTGTAGGTTCGAGGCCAGCCAGGTCTATAGATCGAGATCCAGGACAGGCACCAAAGCTACACAGAGAAACCCTGTCTTGAAAAACTAAAAAAAAAAAAAAAAAAAAGAAAAGAAAAAGAAAGAAAGAAAATGCTTCATTCAGAGAGACACAGGTTTCCAGATTGGAAAGACCCCCTGAATGTCTGCTACAGTGAGTGGGAAAGCACCTCATTTGCACCCAACACTGAACAGTCTGAGAGATACGAAGAGAATGTCCTTAAGGGCTTTCACCCATGAAAAGCTCTGCTCCAGCTCCAGGTGCAATGGACTGGGAGAAAGACTTTCAGAGTCCCGAGAGAACAACTGGGGGTGTAGCTCAGTGGTAGAGCACTTGTGTGGCATGTGTGAAGCCCTGGTTTCAATGCCCAGTGTCTCCTCAAAATAGTCTGAAGTTGTGAGAGAAAATGGTTTTGGTGTAGGCTTTGATATTGTTGATGATGATGATGATGATGACAGTGATAATGTTAGTTTTTTGGTGCAAACCTAGGGTCTCCTGATGTTAGACAAGTACCCTTCCACTGAGCATCGTCCCAGCCCCACCGTAGATTTCTTTGTTAAACCAGATAATCACAGATGAGTCTGAGAATCAGACAAATTTAGTAGAGTCTCTGCACCCCTGCATTTTCTCAGTCCACTGCACAGCTGTGTGGCAGCAGCCTGAGGAGGGCAAACAAGAGAACCCCAGGAATCCACACCAGTGAGTCTGGCCTGGAGCAGGGGTGAGACAGACATTAAAGCAGCAAGTGGAGCTGGGGAAGGTCTGTTGTCTGTCAAGCTAAGGTCCTCTGAGTGCTCAGGGACAAGGGTTCTGAACTTTCACTGAGCCGGGTGCAATATTCCTAACTGGATTGCCACTTCCAGGCTTAGTCTGTAGTTGAAGGTGTTGATGTTGGCATGTGTTATGTAGAGTCCTTATCTTTTTAAATAGCCTTTTGGGGATGTAATTCACCCACTTAAGGTAGTCAGGGGTCAATTCAGTGGCCTCTAGTTGCAATGTTCAGGAGCCCCCAGGACTATCTTTACTTTGGACACCAACTGCTTTTGGGGGTGTCTCCAAGATCATCTTTAAGGTCATTAGTTCATGGGAAAAACAGAACTCTGAAAAGCCTTTATGCTCCTAGGTCTAGCTTGTTAGTGAATGAGCAGAGATGGAAGTCAGTCCAGGGCTACAGAATGGTTGAGAGCACTTGCTGAACAAGAGTGAGGGCCTGGATTCAGACCTCAGCACTGACACGATGAGCCAGGCATGTTCTCACATGCACCTGTATCTCCAGCTCTGGAGAGTGGGGGGTGGGGGGAGGGAAGTTCTGAGAAAGGAGGGTTGCTAGGGCTTGCTAGATGCCAGGTTAGTTGAAAAACAACAACAGAAACCCGTGAGCTCCTGGTTTAGGGAAGGACTCTGCCTCAAAGGAATAAGGCAGAGATGATGGATACCTTCCTCTGGTCTCCATGCAGTTGCGTGGAAGAGGTGTGTGCGGCAGGGTCTGGAAGTCAGCAGACTGGCACACTTCAGAGAGCACAGCCCAGTTTCTATAGTAATGAGGGAAGCGTGTGCAGTGATGCCCTCTAGGGAAGTTGTCTGGCCACCATGTCCAAGACTTTGTCAGGGATTGCTCATGGAGACTCAGCTGGCCTCCACGTGGCTGACGTCTCCCCAGTCCTGCATCTGTCAGGCTGATTCCGGAGGACCGGGAAGGATAACCCTTGCTTTTTTGTTTGTGATTCCTTTGTCTGGTGTAGGTGTGAGGGTAATGCTGCCATCACAGAATGATTTGAGAAGTGGTCTCCCCTATTTTTGGAAGACTTTTGCAGGATTGGTGTTAACTCTTTAAATGTTTGGTGGAATTCCTAGTAGAGTTCTCTGTACATTGGTGTTTGTGTGTGAGATTTTTTATTTTAGTTTTATTCTAGTTTTTTTGGGACAGGGTCTCACTATGTAGTCCTGCTGCCCTAATACTCACTCTATAGACCAGGCTGGCCTTGAACTCACAGACATCCACCTGCCTCTACCTCTCAAACGCTAGGATTCAAGGTGTGTGTCACCACACTTGACTGTGAGTTTTGAATTATGAGTTTCTTGTTGTTAGCTTAGCTTGTTCTATTTCTTCTTGAGGCAGTTTCAGTAGTTTGTGTCTCTTTAGGGCATTTATGAATTCCATTGTTAATTAGTTTGCTGGTGTACGGATTTTCACAGTACTTATGTGTTGTTTTTCCTCCTTTTCCTGGAGACTCCATAGTGATGGTTCCTTTGCCGACTGTGGTACCTGGGGCTCTTCTCTCTTGTGTTTGACTCTAGTGTGAAGATGGTTTGCAGTCTTGTGTTGTTTTTCCCTGGGAGCCAGCGCTGGCTTTGTGTGTTGTCTCTCCTCCTCCCTGGTGGAGCCATGCTGCTTTGATTATTGTGACTCCTTCCTTCTGTTTGCTTCTGGTTCAGTGTGCTCTTGTTTCCAGTATCTCCAGACATGACCTCAGGTTATCGATTTTAGCTTTCTTCATTTTTAACTCATTTGTAGTTATAAAGACTGTCAGTATTCACACACTGTGATTGTGGGTCTGTGCACGTGAGTGCAGCTGCCTTCAGAGGCCAGAAGTGCCAGACACCTATGTCTGCAGTTTCGTGAATTGCCCAGCTTGGTTCTAGAAACAAAGCTCAGGTCCTGTGCAAGGGCAGCACATTCTCTTCACTATGAGCCCTCTCTTCATCCCCTGTTTGGTTTCTTTTTTGAGACATGGTCTCATGTAGCTCAGGCTGACCTTGAATTTTCTGTGTAACTGAGACTGCCCTTGAACTCCTGATCCTCCTGCCTCTGGTCTCCCGAGTACAGGGATTTTATGTACCACCACACTTGGCCATTCTATGGTCTTGGTTGCTGTTACTTGCTAATGTCATAACTGTAATTATTTGCTAGAATAAAAGGAGGCAAGATTGTAGCAACATGTAGTCTCTTTTAAGTTGTTTTTTTTTTTAATGGAAATTGTCAAGTGTATACAGAGAGACCAGAACAATGAAATCCCAGGCATCCATCAAAGTTGAATTAATAAGATGCTAATCTTCTTCTTGTTTGTTTTTTGAGATAGGTTTTCTCTGTATAGCCCTGGCTGTCCTGGAACTTACTCTGTAGCCCAGGCTGGCCTCGAAGTCATAGAGATCTGCCTGTGTCTGCCTCCTGAGTGCTGGGATTAAGCGCTTGTACCACCACTCAGATGCCAGTCTCTTGTCTGTTCATTGTTTTGTTTTGAGAGCATTTTAAATTATGTCACTTCACTTGTAAATCCTTTGTGTCCTTGACTGATGGCCATGCACTGTAGCATACCAAACAAGCCACCCCTCCTTCAAGTTAACCTCTGCACAGCCCACCTCCAGACGGCTCTGTTAATAGAGCAGAGTCTTCTTACAGTGGATTTGTTGAAATCAAGACAAGCTCACCACATCTGCTCACAGTACTTGCTCCTCTTCTCTGTACCAGTTGTAATCTCTGGTTTGTCTCCCTGCAGGCCATGAGCGCAGCTGTGTGCTTTATGATTGATGGTAGGTGCCCTCGTGGGTCTGCTTGCAGCCTGACTGGGTCAGCCTCTGCAGCGTGCTGGGTTCTGTCCTTAAATGACCAAGCCATGGAGAGGCTGTTTTAATCACTGCTCCCCATTTGGAACCTCTGTCACCTTCATTGACCCTGTTACATTGAAAGTCCTTCTCACTGGCCAGCAGTAGGACCAGTGCCTCCCTGTGCTTACTGACTGTGGTGGGTGGCAGTGGGGCCTGCCTCGAAGGACTCAGACAGCTGGCGACTCCAGGTGCTGGGTCATGTGTGTTAAAGAAATACTCGACCTTTGAGGTGTTTCTGGGGAAGGCAGCGAGTTTGCCACTACTTAAGGTATATGAAGCCTCATAGTGAAAAGGCTTCTGTTTTCATGTTAACTATCACCATCTCTACCTTTTCTATTTCTGTTCAATTTGGGAGGAAGGGGCAACTGATTGTATCTCATTTAGTTGATCAGTCAATGTTTCATTGGAATACTGTCAAGTGTTGAACAGTAAAATGAATAGGAACTGTTGGGCACAAATACTGTAACGCTGAGTGCTGCTCCTTAAACCCCTGCAGCCTCCACACAGCTGACGCTGGATTTTTGCCGAAGATTGGACAGCATCGTTGGGCCCCAGCTTACAGTGCTGGCCTCTGACATCTGTGAGCAGTTTAATATCAACAAGAGAATATCTGGGTTTGTATCTGCGCCATTTTACTCTCGTACACGAACTGCTGTGCTCAGGTGGCACTGGCTTTCCCTGAAGAGTGGGGCAGTGTTAACACGGCAGCATTCTCTCAGAACCGGGAAGCATCCCATCTGTGGGATGCCCCCATTTGGATTGCATTTTACTTCAGTGGAAGAGGCCGTTGCCGCTTAACATAGTTTTCACTGGGGTAGTGGGAAGACTTACTTACACAGTGAGCTGCAGCCCCATGGCTAACTACTTTGTGGGACACACATTCATTTTCAGCACTGGAGATAAATGAAATGTTAGTCTCCTAAATTGGGGTCAGCAGAGGTCAGTTCTGCCACAGACAGGGAGCAAATAAGTCTGACTTCATGGACAATATACTTTCATTTAGACAATCACATAGCAGAGAAAATATTTTGTTAAAGAAGTAGACCAGCTTTCTGGAAAATTCTATTGAATTAGATATTACATGTTATTATTAGATGAAGCATTGGTTACTGGTTACTGCTGTGACTTAAAATTTTTTTTAAAGATTTATTTATTTTATGGATATGGTGCTCTATCTACATGTACACCTGCATGCCAGAAGGAGCATCAGATCCCACTATAGATGGCTGTGAGCTGCCATGTAGTTGCTAAGAATTGAACTCAGGACCTCCAGAAGAGCAAGCCAGTGCTCTTAACCACTGAGCCATCTCTCCAGACCGCACTGAGATTCTTGAGTTGAACACCCAGCCATTGAAAATACAAGACCTTTAGATAGTTGGTTAATTACATTTGTTGATTGTGAGTTCTAGGTCAGGGGATGGTCTGCAGGAGTTGGTTCTCTCCTTCCATCACATGGGTCCTGGGTTCCAACTCAGGTCTTCAGGCTTGGTGGCAAGCACCTTTACCTTCTGAATCACCATGCCAGCCTTGCCATACAGTTTTAGTCCATGAATATTGTGTTCAAGGGGGTTATCTTGGTTTTGTTTGTTGAGACAAGGTCACATATATCAAAGGCTGCCCTTCTACAATTTTAAAGTTTTCACACTGTGGCTGTGAAATTATTCTTTCAAATTGTTACCATCTCAATGTCATATTTGGACAGGTCTGAAAAAGAACCCCAGTTTAAGTTCATCTACTTCAACCATATGAATTTAGCAGAGAAAAGTACAATTCACATGAGGAAAACACCCAGTGTGTCACTCACATCTGTTCATCCAGACCTAATGAAGATTCTGGGTGACATCAACAGTGACTTTACCAGGTAATTCTAGCAGCTTCTCAAAGTAGCTGTTGTCTTTCTGAGAATAGACTTGAAAGGAATTGTGTTTATTTTTTATTTGTTTATAAGTTTCACTCTGTAGCCTAGATGGCTATAGAGTGACTCCACTGCCAGCGTGCCCAGCCAATTCATTTCTTCTGGACCAAGTGATGCAGGGCCCCTGAAAAGGGCTCAGGCTTGACCCACTTGTGGTGCTGGTCCCACACCACACAAAGTTGCCTTTCATTCACACATAATTCCTTGATGTTTATAATGACAGCTTAGTGCCATTTCTTGTTTTGAATTTTTTTCTCTTCACAGTCGAGCTGTGTATATAAAACTATCCCATCTGAAACTTTCTTACAGAGCAGATGAAGATGAAGAAATCATTGTGAAAGCCATGAGTGATTACTGGGTTGTTGGGAAGAAGTCCGATCAGCGGGAACTGTATGTGATTCTGAATCAAAAAAATGCAAACCTGATTGAAGTCAATGGTAAATAGGATTTGGTATTTTAATTTTAATGCCACCAATATTTCAAAATTATCTTTTCCCTGTATTAAGAAACATTATAGAACCTGCACATGGTGGTGCATACCTGTAGTCCCAGCACTCAGGAGGCTGAGGCAGAAGCATCAGGAGGTCACTATCATCTCAGCTACATAGTGAGTTTGAGGTCAGCCTGGGCTACATGTGACCATCTCAAAAAAAACCTAAATAGGGCCTGTGAAATGGCTTAGTGGATACAGGGACATGCTGCCAAGCTAGATAACATGAGTTTGATCCCAGACATACAAGTTATCCTCTGACCTCCACACATGTGCCATGACACACACATGCACGCCCACACCCATGTACTCGCATGCACACACACAAATAAATATGAAGTATTAACTTTAACAGTGCCTTAAAAGAAAATTGATTTCGTTGGGTGATAGTGGCTCACGCCGTTAACCCCAGCACTTGGGAAGCAGAGGCAGGTGGATCTCTGGATTCAAGAGCAGTCTGGTCTTGAAAAACAAACAAACAAAAAAAGCAGATTGTTTTCTGAAGTGCTACAGAAAGAAAAATAAATCAAATAGCCCACAGCTGTACACACTGTACAGAGGTCCTTTTATATGTCCTGTGATGAGAACAAGTCTTTCCAAACAGGCTGCCAGATTGACATAGCACTTCCTGCCATCACCGTCTGTACACATGAGCAGAAGAATGCAGATGGTTTTTCCTGCATCCCATCAAGGTGGCCCAGGCTGGCTCTCTGCACAGTGTGACCCCACAGCTGCTCTGGACAGTGAATCTGTCCTGGAGAAAGGATGGTGTTGGGCCTCTGCTGCTCAGCTGTGGACTGGCACCACCAGCAGCACAGTATGAAGGAGAGTGAGGGTCTTCCATCTTTTCTTTTCTCTGTTCGTTTTGAGGTTTTTGTTTTGTTTTTTGAGACAAGATCTCCTGTCTGGGTGGCCTGAAAGTTGCTGTGTAGACCAGTCTGACCTTGAACTTGAAACTATCCTCCTGCATTTCTCCTAAAGGTTGTGATTACAGGAACCTCACCATGCCTAGCCTTAGGGCATTTTATACCTACATTTGCATTAATATATGTACAAGAAAAGCATCAGTTAGTACATACCTGAAATAAACATAGGAATTTAGAGGAGTGGGCATGTAGCTCAATGGTACTGCCTAGCATACTCAAAGTTCTGGGCTCCATACTTAGTACCACAGAAACTAAAATGAAGTGGGGGTGTAGTAAAATCAAGGTCGTGATCTCTGTGAAGCACTGGGCTTACATCTCAAGGTTGTAGCCAGAGTTACTGTGCTACATCAGCTTCTGAAGAGCCTCTCACTTGTAATGCCCTGACCCACGAGGGTCTCAAGCTCTCCTCACACCAGTTCTTTCAGATCCAAAGAATGGTATTTCTAGTGTGTTGGGAAACAAGGTCTTGGGAGTTTGCTAGTTGTTCTTCCGACTGCCTTCTCTATTGGTTAATTTTTTTGTTACGGTTGCTTACGCTTCTGGAATTTAAAGTCAAAATTAATGCTGACTCACTTATTACCTAACTTTATCCCAAAGAACTGAAGGTGCTGATCAAACCATCTAACCTTTAAGGAAAAAAGCTGTGTTCCTTGACACACTGTTTTCTGGTCTTTCTGCAGAAGAGGTGAAAAAACTCTGCGCCACACAGTTCAATAACATCTTCTTCTTGGACTGACTGAAGGCTCACCAACGCCGCTGTGAAACCTCAGCAAACCTTTGTTACCATCACAACTTACTGTCATGGCTGCGTTAGTGATAATAGGAAAGCAATACCTGCTCTGAAAAATCAAATTTCTACTTGGTCCGATGATTCCCTGAGGTTTGTAGATGCTAAATATTTATGTGGAATTAATTCAAGGTAGTCAGCTGAATATCATTCCATTCTTCTGGCATTATTTGGATATTTTACTGGGAAATAAAACTAATAAATTGTTAAAGTTTTTAAAAATTCTGGTTTCCTGTTGAGTCTTCTGTTGCTGGTTGTTTGACTGCACTGGCCAGTGGGGTTCAAAACTCACAGTCAGGGGCCAGAGACACAGCTCAGCTGTTAAGAGCACTGGCCACTCTGGCAGAGGACTTAGGTTCAGTTCTTACCACCGACACTGGGTGACTCACAACCTCTTATAACTCAAGCTAAGCTCTAGGACAGTGGTTCTCAACCTTGTTCCTCAGGTTGTGGTAACCCCAAACATAAAATTACTTTCATTGTTGCCAGGCAGCGGTGGCACACGCCTTTAATCCCAGCACTTGGGAGGCAGAGACAGGCGGATCTCTGTGAGTTCGAGACAGCCTGGTCTACAGAGCAGGATCCAGGACAGGCACCAAAACTACACAGAGAAACCCTGTCTCAAAAAACAAAACAAAACAAAAAAATTTTAATTGCTACTTCATAACTGTAATTTTGCTGTTGTTATGGATCGTAATGTAAATATTTATATGCAGGATATCTAGTATGTGGTCCCTGTGAAAGGGTCATTCGATCTACAGGTTGAGAACCACTGCTCTAGGGGCTCTCATGCCCTCTTTTGGTCTCCTTGGGCACTTGTACTCAGATGTACACACGTGCACACATACAATTAAAAATAAAAATCTGTCGGGTGGTGGTAGTGCATGCCTTTAATCCCAGCACTCAGGAGCCAGAGCCAGGTGAATTCTGTGAGTTCAAGCCAGCTTGGTCAACAGAGTAAGTTCCAGGAAAGGCGCAAAGCTACACAGAAAAACCTTGTCTCGAAAAGCAAAAACAAAATCTTAAAAAAAAAAACTAACAACAACAACAAACAGTCAATATTCTGACAGTGTGGGATGCTCAGTGGAGGGGTCTGCCTGTCCATGAGAGGAGAGCAGTGAGGTGCTGATACAATCACCACCGAGTGGTCTAACCAGAAACTGCTCCTCTTTGTCATGAGACCCTCCAAAGAGCCATGACACCCTGTATCTTTTCAAAGCTGAGGTGAAATATGGCTGAATTTTACTTAAGTCTATTTTGGTGATCCAGACAGCCCAGGGTCTGAAGAAAATTAGCTGGTGGTCTGAAAAGCACAGTACTTCCCACCCCCCAAAGCAACTCTGCAATCCGCTTGTTGTAACCTCCACGAGCCTACTGCGTTAGTAGGAGGAAGCAGCTTCATCAATTTGTATTGGCTTCATTGTTCTTTGGTTCAAAATAATTCACAATTTCCATTATGATTTTTTTTCTCTGCCTGTGCATAATTTAAAGACTTTGGCTTTTCTGTGTGTGTCCCCTGAAGAGGTCATAGATGTTGGTGATGTGTTCTTTGGAGTTGCATGTGTTTGCTCCAGCCAGAATTGATTCTCTGTTGTATTCTGGCTCCTGAGTCTGTGTATTAATCCAAACTTTTAGTTGAGTTGCTTTATCATTTTGCTAATTTCAGGTCTTTTGTTTTTCTGGTCAGGATGGTAATAGTCCCTGGGACTCTGTCAGCTTTGCTGGGCTAACATGTAGATTCAAATGTGTAATGTAGATTCAAATGTGTAATACTTCCTTTGGGTCTCGACTCCTTTGCCATTGTCTTAATTTGTGTATGTGTGTATGTATTATAATCATGTGTATGTATTTATGTTTATGCAGATAGATGTGCAAAGCACATATGAGTGTATGAGTATGAAGACTAGAGGTCAATATTGGTGTCTTCCTATATTGCTCTCCATCTTAGTGTGTGTGTGTGTGTGTGTGTGTGTGTGTGTGTGTGTGTGTGTGTGCGCGCGCGCACACGCGTCCTTATGGTGCATGGGTGTATGTCTGTGCACACGAGTGAGGTATGTATGCACGTATCTACATATGTATGGGTATGTTTACCTGTGCATGCTCACATGGAAGCCAGAGATAGATCTTGGATGTCTTCCGTCACTCTCCACCTTGTTTTTTAATTTAATTATTTATTTTTGTCCACTAAGTCCAGAAGACAGTGCCAGATCCCTTGGAGCTGCAGTTACAGCTGCTCCAGAGTGAATGCTGGGAACCAAACTTAGATCCTCTGCAAAAGCAGTGAGTGATCTCAAGCACTGAGCTAGCTCTCTAACCCCTACTTTTGTTTGAGACAGGGTCTCACTATGTAGTCTGGCTGGCCTTGAACTTGCAGCTGTCTCCTGCCTATATCTCCTGAGTGCTGGGATAGGCCACTATGTCCAGCTAATTATTATTTATAAAAATATATTTAATACACATTTACTGATATGTGCATGTCTATATACTCATTTAGTTTGGCTTTTGCAGATGCAGCCATACAAGAAACTTAATAGAGCATCTCAGAAACTCACATCAGAAGCTAAGTGTAAACCCTTTATTTTATGGGACATTTGTCACAGAGCTTTTATGTCTGCCTGTCCTTGCAGCTCAACCGTGACACCCAGTACCTTCACTTCTTCTTCTTCTTACCAGGGCTGGTCTTGCTGGTCTGGGTGGAAACCATGTCCTCTTTAGGAGGACTGGGTGTGATTGGCAGCAAGGATGGAGTCTCTAACGGCTCCTTGAGCACAGTGATGTCAATATCGAAGTCTTGTCTCTTGGCCTCTTCTTCCCGTAGGAGGTTCAGCCTAAAAATCAAAATGAGAACTTAGCTGTTTTTTTCCTGTGAAAATTTGAAACCAATTTTAAATATTTATTTTTATTTTTTAAAAAATTGGGGGCTGGAGAGAGGGCTCAGTGGTTAAAAGCATTGGCTGCTCTTCCTGAGGTTCTGAGTTCAATTCCCAGCAACCACATGGTGCCTCACAACCATCTGTAATGAGATCTGGTGCCCTCTTCTGGCCTGTAGACAGAACACTGTATGCATAATAAATCTAGAACAAAACAAAAACTTGGGGTTGGGGATTTAGCTCAGTGGTAGAACGCTTGCCTAGCAAGCTCAAGGCCCTGGGTTCGATCCTCAGTTTAAAAAAAAATTATGCCGGGCACTGGTAGCACACACCTTTAATCCCAGCATTTGGGAGGCACAGGCAGGTGGATCTCTGTGAGTTCGAGGCCAACCTGGTCTACTGGAGTTCCAGGACAGATTCCAAAGCTACACAGAAAAACCCTGTCTCAAAAAAACAAAAACAAAACAAAACAAAAAAATTATATGGTACCTGGGTGTGGTGGTGTACACCTTTAATCCCAGTACTTGGGAGGCAGAGGCAGGTGTATCCCTCTGAGTTCAAGGCCAGCTTGATCTACATAGTGAGTTCCTGGCCAGCCAGAGAGCTACACAGAGAGACTCTGTCTCAAGACAGAGTCTTATATGCACATGAGTGCTGGTGCTCTTGGAATCCAGAAGTTTAATCCCCTGGAGCACAAATTACAGATGATTGTAAGTCACCTGACATGGCTGCTGGGAATTGAACTCAAGTATTCTGTAAGAGCAATATACATTCTTACCCCCTGAACTACCTAGGTAGCCCTAAAACTAGTTTTTATGCTGTTTCAGCAGTGCTTGTGAATAAAATGGTCTATTGTATTTAGAGTGTTGCTCCAGGTAACACCTTCATGTTGATGATGTGACCTGGGGTGTTTTTCTCTGCAGCTAAGAAGCTAGAAAGCAGTCTGGTGAGGTCATTATATCTTCTGTCAAACCTGAGTGCTGAGCTTGTAAGCTTCATCATACCCAGCTGCAAAATACACAAAAGCTTTGGAAGCTCTTGGAAGAGCAGAGGGCTTTTTTTTAAAAAAATCTTTTTCCAGTGCTAGGGACCAAATCAAAGCCTCACATGTATTAGGCAAGTGTCTACCTACCACTGAGCTGCATCTCTAGTCCTCAGGTCTTTCTCTTTTGTGCCATTAGAGACTGGAACATTGTCATGTAGGGCATACAGTATGCTTCACTGTAAGCCTGTGGTCCTGTCTTCAGGTAGTTCCTGAAGACAGGAAAGAAAGCTGAGCAGGCACCATAGAGGACAGGTGGGGACCCGTCCTACCTGGCTTCCAGCTCTTCATTCTCTATCTGCCTCTGCTGGGCCAGTGCTGCTTCCTCAAGCCGGTTTTCCTTCACTTTCTCCTTGAGCATCTCCTCACGTTTGTAGGCACTGAAGAGCACGTTCACAAAGAACACGTAGAGGTTGTTCACCCACATGTTGAGTTTCTCTTTCTGTTCATCTTTGGGTTTTTCATATTTCTCTGCAATGGGGTGTAGTAAAAACAAACATTAGTACCAGGTGTGTGGTGTCTCTGTCAGCTGTGGGGACACAGGGCCACTGCAGTCTGTGAAGACTGAGAACATTGTGAAATGCACTCCACAACTGGGAGGAGCAAGTGCCCAGTGGCCCAGGCTGGTTGTCAAGCTTGCCTGTCAGCCACCTCCCACGTCTTTGTTTTTCTTGAATAGCAGAAATGTTTTGTTGTTATTTGTTCTGGGTTTTTTTGAGACAGGATCTCACTGTATAGCTCTGTCTGACCTGGAACTCACTCTTAGACCAGGCTGGCCTTGAACTCACAGGGATCTGCCTGCCCCTGCCTCTTAAGTGCTGGGAGATTAAAGGTATACACTACTACACCAAGCTTTTTAAAAAATTATCTATCATCTATCTATCTCTATCATCTAACTATCTATCTATCTATCTATCTATCTATCTATCTATCTATCTATCTATCTATCTATCTATCTATGGGGGAGAGGTGTATGTGCACGTGTGAGGGAATACAGAATAAGTTGTGAAGTCCCTGGATCTGGAGTTACAAGCAGTTGTGTGTGGAACTCAACTTTGGTCCTCTGGCAGAACAATTATGTGCTTTAAAATTTTTTTAAAGATTTAATTTTTTATCAGATTTGTTTTATGTGTGTTTTATCTGAATGTATACATGTATACCTCATGAGTGCTTGGTGTCCACAGAGGGCTAAGGAGAGCATTGGATCCCCTGGAACTGGAGTTACAGATGATTAAGAACCACCATGTGGATGCTGGGAATTGAACCCAGATCCTCTGTAGGAGCAACAAGTGTTCTTCACCATTGAGCCATCTCTCCAACCCTGAAACATGTGCTTTTAACCAAAGAGCTATCTCCCCAGTTCCCTGACTCTTTAATAAGAATGTCTTCATCAGTGTATGGCAGCACACCACTTCTCACATTCAATTTGAGATTTCCAGGCCCTGAGTTTGCACCAAATGTCATACTTGAGGCTACAACTTAATAAATTTCATATTTATAAAATTATTTTGTTACTCAAGAATAACAATGTATTCTTTTGCCAACATAAATGCCATTTTTTGTTTACTGAAATTAAGACCTAGCAATTAGCATTATTTTATGATTTCCTCAGACATGTCAAACATGTAAGGAGAAATCAGAGATTCCCAAATAGCACTCCTTGCCCTTCACGAAGCGAATGCTACTGAACGGCAGAACTGTGAGAGACTCTCTAGTGGCATCTCCAGCCTCAGCCAGAGTGGCATTCAGATATCTGGGACAAGTACACGACACCATCTGTTTCCTGCATATTCAGAGCCTGAGTGCCACTAAGATAAGAATAGCTTTGTTTCTGAGTGAGCTCCCGCTTCTAGAGAACTGGAGATCCAAACACTCCCCAGGAGCCCACATCTTTCTTCCCTTTCTTTCTGAGATAATATTGAATTCTTTCAGATCACCATAACTTTTCCAGTCTTTTTGGTGTGGGGTTGAGACAGTTGTGTAGGCCAGGCTGGTTAAGAACTCACTGTGTTGCTGACAAGGACCTTGAAGTCATGATTCTCCTGCCTCCACCTACCAAGTGCTGAGATCACATATGTGTCCCACCATACCTGGTAATTTCTGTAGCCTTTGGAGCAACCCTAACTTGTTTGTCACTTGGCAAATTTTAAAATTTAAAGAGTTGGTGCCAGGATTATAGCTCAGTGCACTAGGAGGCATTTGCTAGCACATGTGACAGCCTGATTCCATCCCCAGAACTACAAAAAATAAATCGCAGAGAATGGAATTATATACAACCCAAGACTCCAATTATTAAAGTCAGAACAAGTCTGAAGATGAAGAATTATAACTTCTTAAATGCTCACTCAACTGAGAAGCCTAGCTAGAAAACAGTAAGTCACAGCCACGTAGATGAGGTCATCAAAGGAAGTGGAATTATGTGGGCCAAGAGAATGGCTTTGACAGCAGCCAAACCAGCAGCCAAACACAGCAGCTGGCACACAGTGGACATTCAATGACTGAAAGGGCCGGAAGCACCAGGGAAACCAAGGTACAGCTAGAGCTGAAGACCAATTGCCAACAATAATATAAACAGAGACCATATTTCAAAAACAAAAAGAGAAAGTAGATATGACAAGGGTAAAAATGCTTGCCACCCAGCTGGACAACCTCAGTTTAATCCCTGAGACCTGCATGGAAGGAGAGAGAGAAGTTGTCCTGACCTCCACACACACTGTGGAACACTCACGCCCACACACATAAGTGCCTACAGACATACACAAAACAGACACAAGGTGAATTTTTTAAAAAGGCATTAATTGGATTTCCCTTTAGAACTCTTTCTGTTCTGAACTCTATGTCTTGATCAGGAAAAGTTTCCACTAAGAATAGCCCTCAGAGAGGATGATGGCCACCATGGGAGAAACATTTGCTGCCCTTTCTGATTCACTCCTCTAGGGCAGATTCTGGAGGCTGCTCTGTCCTGAACACAGGACTGATGGCGGCCCAGAACCACCACCTATGAGGGCCAGCAGCAGCTGGGCAACAGTGAGCTAGGGAGGGTACAGGAGGAGAAACTGCAGCCTTCATCAATCAGCAAGTGCAGAGTTGGCAGGTGAGTTTGGGGGAAACGCTTCCTGGACAAAAAGAGCACGTGTGTGGCTTGTATGGGGGATGCATGTGTGCACACCCCTGGGAATGTGTCATTAATGAAGAAAGTGCTAAGCAAGGGACAGCCATGTAAGCCATATACCAAGAAGACAGAGCTGTAAGAGAGTTCTGTGTGGCGCACAGCCTGCTATGGAGTACAGTCAGGAAGGAGGAACCACAGGGCCTGCTGTGTCATAGGACCTAGTCAGTGACACAATGGAAGAAAATCCCCAATACTGTGTTCACACAGTAGAGCTAGGTGAGCCTAGTGGAGGAGGAGGAGGCTGGAAGCCCTTGACTAGCGTGCACAAAACCCTGGGTTTGATCCCCAGTGCCACATAAAACAGGTATAGTGGCATACGCCTATTATTCTAGTATTTGAGAGATGGAGGCAGAAAGGGTCAGAAATTCAAAATCATCCTTAGCTACATTTAAAGTTAGAGGCTAACCTGAGCTACATAGTGAGTTCCAGACCAGCCTGAGATACACAAAACTAATTCTCAATAAATAAATTTTAAAAAGAAGGTGCAGGAAGGTGTTTTGGTACACACCCTCAATCCTAGCACTCAGGAGGCAGAACAGGCAGCTCTCTGTGAGTTTGAGGCTAGCCTGGTCTACATAGTGAGTTCCAGGTTAGCCTGAGCTGCATAGTTGAACTCAGTCTCAGAGTGTGAATGGGATGAGATTATGGCTAGAGAGAAAAGCTGACTGCTGTAGGTGTGGCCAGCAGTGCTGCCCACCTCTAAGAGGGAGCGTCTCAGGCCTGAGGAGGCTGGGAGACAGCTGAACCAGAACGTAGTACTGGTGCTATAGCTTGTGTCGGAGTACTTGTCCAGTTCACAGGAAGCTCAAGGTCCGATCCTGAGTAGTGCTCCCTGCCTCCCAAAGCCAAAAGATGCTGTGAAGTTCCATAGACCGTAACTGTATATAATGTAGAAGTGAACACAAAGGTTCTCAGCTGGAGCACTCACCATGTGGAGACATAAACACCAGCCCTCTTCCTTGAGACTTGAGGTTCATTTTGGAGCTTTTGTCCTCAAGGGACTTCTTGAGCTTGGGCTTTTTAAAAAACAACACAAGGGAAATGTTACTCTGCAGCATTCTAAACTAAAAGCAGTCTTCTATGTTGTAAGTACTCAGGGCATTGTTAATGAGGCTCTTCCTCTTTTGCTTCTGTTGTGTTTAGAGACTGTCTCAGACTAGCCCTTGGCTCAGCGTGTGCACCAACACGCCCAGCTGGATTGTTTTAGTTTAGTTTCATTTGTTTATTCTCTCTATATAGCCCAGGTGGGCCTCCAACTCAGAACTACAGACCAGGCTGGTGTGAGGCTATTCTTGTTTTTGTGTTGAGCTAGTTTCGCTTTTTTTTGAGGCAAAGTATCCGTGTGTAGCCCTGGCTGGCCTGGAAATCTCTATGCAAACCAGAATGCACTCGAACTCACAGAGATCTGCCTGCCTCTGCCTCCCAGGTGCTGGAATTAAAGATGTGTATCACACTGGGCACATGCCATTAATTCCAGGAGGCAGAGGCAGGTGGATCTCTGTGAGTTTGAGGCCACCCTGGTCTACAGAGTGAGTCCCAGAACAGCTAGGGCTACACAGAGAAACCCTGTCTTGAAAAAACAAAAAACAAACAAAAAGGATGTGTATCAATACACCTGCCTCATCTATTTTTCTTTTTCTTTTTTTCTTTTTTTACTATAAAGTATCTTATTTAAGCTTGGGTTTTATCCCAAGATCAAGGTTCAATCTGGCATAGTCTGTTTGTTGGCAAAGTCTTGAGATGGCCTGGGCATCACATGGTGAGAGACAAGGAGCTAATTTGACTCTTTTTCCACTGAATAAAATATTGCAATTTGGAGCCAGAGAGCCTGCTCAGGGGTCAGGAGCACTTGCTGCTCTTGTGGAGGACCTGAATTCAGGTCTGAGCATCCATGTTAGCTACAGCACATCCAACACCCTCTTCTGGCCTCTGTGGACATACACACTCACATGTGCACACACATGCATAGTTTGAAAATATTGCATTTTGGGGTGGGGGCTGAAGAGATATAAGAGCACCTGGGACTCTTTCAAAGGAGCCAGGCTTGATGTCTAGCATAGACATGGCTGCTTACAACTGTCTAGAACTCCAGTCCTAGGGTTCCAGTGTCCTCTTCTGGCTTCTGTTATGCACCAAGTACATAAAATACACATGCAGGCAAAACACTCACACACATAAAAATAAACTTAATAAGATTTCAGTTGGGCACATGTGGTGGTAAATGCCTAGACTCCAAGCATTTGGGAGGTAGAAGCCGGAAGATTCACAGTTATCCTTTCTTACATAGGGAACTTGAGGCCACCCTGGGTCAGACCTTCTTGGAAAAAAACAAGCACACATACCCTCCCCACACAGTGGCAGAGACCTTGCTAGCATGGACTAGACCTGAGTTCAACTGCCAGCACCACAAAATAAAATTAAAAAATAACAACATATAAATAAGTAAAAATGAAGTGTTTATGACAATCAAACCAACCAATTTGTATTATTAAAGGAACAAATAACAGTTCAGTTCCAGCACTACTGGAAAGTCGTGTGTGTGTGTGTGTGTGTGTGTGTGTGTGTGTGTGTGTGTGAAGATCAGAAGACAACCTGTAGGAATCGTTTTCTCCATCTACCATGTGGGACCCATGGGCAACTCAGGTAGTCAGGCTCTTGGTGGTACTTTCCCTGCTGAGCACACCCTACCCATAGTTTTAATGACCACATACATGTGGTAGCACACATACTTCTGTCTCCATCTGGAATTCACCCTTGTCCCCAGCTACCTGCTGTCACTGCTTAAATGTTTTACTAGGCACCTGAAGCATGTCCATAATCAAGCTGTAACTTTTGCCCTCCAATCTCATCCCTGACGATTCTGGTCTTTAACATTATACTAAATAGTAACTCTTTATTCTCCCAGGTGCACAAGCCAAAACTCCCAGGCTCACCTTTACTCCAAAGCCCCGTGGTCCTGAGCCCTCCTCCCATCCTCTGACAATGATGTTTCCAAGAGCTTCCCAACTGGTTTGTCAACAGAGAAGCCAGAGAGAGAGTCTGCTAAAAGATGTGCTATTCCAATGGCTTCCCACCCCATTTCACTCGGCATTAGCCATGCCCTTCACATCCTCTGGCAGTATGAAGATGTCCAGCTCACAATGACAGGGACAGATTGGAGAATCAAACTGCCTAGGCACAAGATCCCAGCTGCACTGCTTGCTGGATATGTGACCACAGGCAATGATGTAACCTTTTTGCTCCCAGAAGTAACAACAAGGCCTGAAGTTCATGGGAGGCTTCTAAGTGAGTCGACCCCTAGGAAGTGTTGGACACCTGGCAGGGCCCTGGAAATGAAGGCTGCTGCTATTCACTTGCTTCTCTCTCCACGAAACACCAGCCTGTGAGGTCAGCAGGAGATGAAATGTCCAGGGCTGTTCTCAAAACAGAGTGGTTCTCTTCACATAACGGCCACGGGGTAGTCACTGACACTGTAACATGTGGTCAGGACATGGTGAACTGAACAAACTAACCTCTGATTTCCTGATTTTACTATCAGGTAAAACACCTATCTTGTCAGAGGACGACTTGGCACTGCTGAAGTGGACGTCAGAGTCATGGCTTGTGATTGCACTCGGGCTCCTGTGGACGCTCTGAGGGAGGAGAGGCATGTGAGTATGGTTTCCATGCACATGTGCATACGAGTGTAGGCATACACATACACATGTGATCCTTTGGTAAGGTGTCACTGATGTGCAACAAGCTCACTATGAGCATGTATCCACACCTGGAAAACATCACCTCAGACAAGACAGTGAACACACTTATCACACCCAACTTCCCTGACCTCACTCCAAAATCCTTCCCTTCCCCATTCCCAGGGGAAGGGCTGCTTTCTACCGCAACACTTGGCACTCTATAATTTTATATAAATTGAGTACATGCTGCAAGCCACAGAAATAGGAAGTAGGAACTCCACAAGCACTGACAGGGCTGACCCATTGGAGCCAAGGGCTCTGGTGCAGGTTGAAGCCAAAACGTAAGATGTTTTGGTGTTAATACCTTTTGAATGTATTAGCTGTTTCTTGCAGTGAATTTCTTGTGTTCTATTGTAGCTTTCCCATTTGATTCTTTTCCCAAGATCTTCTAACAGTGCAGTTGATCATTTATCAGGCACAATTTCCCCTGTACAATTGGGGTATTTGGATAACATCCCCCAGCTGTGTGTGAAAACAGTCACACAGTCAAAACTTGCTTCCCACAACCAGGTCTCTGTTACTTCGCCAATGTAAATGTAGATGCCTGCCATCCTGCCATTATCTTCATTGGCAGGCATTTGGTCAGTGTTAGTGTCCAGGCAAAAGTATCTCAATTGAGTCATTCTTAGACATCCAAGGACATAAATTACAACATGTCTAAAATTGTTGATTCACAGCCTTAGAGAGATAGGGAACAAGTGTGCCCTGGGCTCACCCTGCCAGCAGATAGGAAAGTGCTGCCCCAAGCTAACCTTGCACTAACAAATTCTTAACTCCTTGTACTTTCACCTTGGTTTGTTAATCAGCTTATTTATTATCTAACCACACTTAGGAATGCAGTATTATACATGGATTCCCCCTTTTCCCTTCTTAAATTTCCCTAATTGATTTAAGGTCTCTCTCCCTCTCATTTGACCCTGTTCTCTTTAGGAGTTCACTGAGGCTATTACAAGTCACCACCTCCATGAGTCATGAAGACAGCTTGACAGTCACTGCCTGGTATACATTTTTTTTTTTTTTTGAGCTGAGGATCGAACCCAGGGCCTTGTGCTTGTTAGGCAAGTACTCTACCACTGAGCTAAATCCCCAACCCTGGTGTAAATTCTTATCTGCTTTTATGACCCTGAAAGAATTCAAGCCTTGTGACCTTGCTTTGGCCAGAGAATTGCTGATTGTATGTGTATAAAAACTGGAAACTTCTGAGACTCAGAGTAGAACTAAGGTAGAACAAAGAGAGACTCAGGTTAGAACAAAGAGAACAGTAGAGAAATGTATGGATAGTCAGGCAAGAGAAGAGCTAAGAATGAGAGCTGAAAAGAAGTTGTGGATTTAGGAGACACTTACTTAGAACAATAAAGTGGATGGACTGAAAGAGCATGGCATGTGTAGATTTATTCATACCCTAAGATAAGTAGATTCCTAGTTGGTTGTAGATTCTACCATGGACCCTGGGAGAAAGCTTTTGGGGCAGCATCCTAATAGCTTTTGTTAATGACACACTCCCTTCCTTTTAAGGCAGGATCTCATGTAGCCCAGGCTGATGTTGGACTCAATAGATAGCAGAAAAGGACGCTGAAGTCCTGATCCTCCTGCCTCCACCTCCTGAACGTTGGGATTGCAACCATGCACCACCATGCCTGATATATAAAGTGCTAGGGATGGAACCCAGGGTTTTATGCATGCTGAACAAGCACTGTGCCCGGTCAGATTTAACTGGTATTTTTTCTATTAGTTTTTCCATGTCCTTTAAAGCTTCATCAAAAATGAACAGCCAATAGGACTTTCTCCTTTTATCTAGTTGACCACTTTATCACTATTAGATGAGACTCTGTACCTGGTAACACCCTTTACCTTATGTGATGGTTTGGATGTAAGGTGTTCCCCAAAGGAGCATGTGTTAGAAGCTTGATCCTCAGATGGTAGAACCATTGACTGAGAGGTGGGGTGTTGGGGACCAGCCTGACTATCAAACAGTTCTTGAAGGGAGGAGTGAGGATTGAGGAATAGTAGACATGAAAAATAGAAGTGTAGATGAAAAAGACAGAGTCACAGAATAGCATTGGGAGGGCTCTGGGTCAATACCACAGTTGCCCTGAGTTTATTCCTCATGGGCTTTTTATACTCCAGAAATGGGAGAGGCAAAAGACCTCCCCTTTTCAAGGTCAAGGTACAAAGTACAAACAAGTGTAGACCCTTCCTTAATTTTCAAAACACCTGGTAAACACACTTTATGGAAAGGCATCTTTTAATTAGTCCTTGAAGTATAAGATACCTCGTAACCATGCCTTTGGCCAAAACATCCTATTATGTAGCCTTGCAAGGCAAAACAAACTTGAACTCTCTGACCCTGAGTCAAGATGGAATAAGGCCTCACTATGGAGTCTTTGTGGGCCCCCACATGAGGGGATTATGAGAGCTCAGATAGAATCAACTGATTAATCTGCTGGTGGCTTTGTAACTTGACACATTATTGGGAAGACATGGGGCCGGGCTGGAAAAAGAAGATCATTTCATGGTGTGGGGAAGAGTCTGGACTAACACACTTTGAAATATTTAGTCCAATACTGACCACTGTTAGCATGGACACCAAGCTCCCTGCTTTCCCTTTTCACACAGTCACGTCTTTATATTTAGAGTTGGCTCATTGTAGCCATTTGATAAGGCTGATGTGTGCCTCTGTCTGGGATGCAGCTCATTCTGCTATTTGTTCTGTTCTTGGTTTTCATTTCCTTTTCTTGCCTCCTTTTGGATGAAGTATTTTTTAGAAGATCTTCAAGTTTGTATATATGTATGTGTGTGCAGTGGCTATGAAACCAGAAAGAGCTGCTGGATCCTCTGGAAATGGAGTTCCAGGTGGCTGTGAACTACCTGTCATGGATCTGAGAACCCAGGTCCTCTGCAAGAGCAGCAAACACTTTTAACCTCTGGGTCATCTCTTTAGCCCCTAGACTGACTTTTTTTTTTTAATTCTGCTTTATCTCCCTTATTTTTATTTTACATTCATTGGTATTTTGCCTGCATGTATGTTTGTGTGTGGGTGTCATGTGGGTGCTGGAAATTGAACTTAGATCCTCTGGAAGAGTAGCCAGTGCTCTTAACCACTGAGCCATCTCTCTAGCCCCATACCCTACTGGCTTTAACTACAGGTCATTGGTATTAGAGTGGTTTACAGCCGGGTTCTTTAACTTGGCAAATCTACCTTCAAGGTATATCATGCCACTTAAAATGATAGAATTTTAATAATTATTACTTTTTATTTGTACATGTCTAAGACACGTGTGGGTTCTGAGGATCAAAGAACTCAGGTCATCAGGCTTGGTGGCAAGTGCTTTTAACTGCTAAGCCATCTCAGTGGCACTGTGTTAGAACTTTAAAACTCTATTCCCATCTCTTCTTCTCCAACCCTCAGGCTGTGCTTATCCTTTTCATGAGTACAGTTATTGTTGCTTTGGACAGTCAATTATCTTTTGAAGAGACATTTGAAAACAGACGAATCCACCAAGTTATTCTTCCCAGCATTCCTCTGTCCTTCAAACAGACCTCCTCTCCATCACCAGCATTCTCCTTTTCTCCAAGAACGCCCTTTAATGCTCCTTGTGTTTGCTGGTCTGGTCATGAGTTCTTTCAGCTTTCCTATGTCTTAAGAGGTTTTCTTTCACCTTCACTTTGTTAGTCTCCATTATCTTATTGTGGCAAAAAATAAATATAACTTAAGACTTAACATTTTGATGAAGGAGGATGGAATGAAGTCAAAAGAACATGAATCATGAAAGAGAAAGAGGAAATAAATGTATTTTCTTCTAGTTTCAACTCTGTCATAGTTGGGTGTGTTTTTTCTCCCTGCTGGTGGATGTGTGAATTCAACTTCCTGGGTAACAAAGCAACAAGAACCATTTTTTCATCCCCCAGGAATCTAGCCTGTCATTCCTGTGATTGTGATTGTGATTGTGAGGCAGTGTTTGTGAAACCTGGGCTTTCTTTTTAGTTCTACTGAGCATCAGTGCAATAGAGTCAGGTCATTGATTTTATTGGTTGCACTGACCCACTCAGAAAAGTGATTTTTAACATTTGTTTTGGGAGAGAGGTTTTATAACCTGAAATTTCCCCTTTTTTCCTTCTGCTTAAAACAATATAAAATTATTTCCTTCTAGTTTTGCTTGATGGTTCTTTCTTTTAGCATTTTGAATAGAGATGACTCCCCAAGCTCTGTTGGTTCCCAAAGTTTCTGGTATGAAATCTACTAGTCTTACTATGGATCACCTGAATGTGACACTCTGGAGGCTCTGTCTTCCGGTGGTGGTATTATGATGGTCAGTGTAATTCTCTTAGGGGTCATCCCACTTGGAGTTTTCTGATGCTCATATTCATGTCTTCATTAAATGTGTCATGAGCTTTCCATCATCTGTGTGATCTCACTCCTCGTTTAAGAGTATGTACCTTCGTCCATTTGATGGTGTCTGATTGCTTCTCAGTCTTTCTTCTTCCTCTTCCTCACACTTGATAACTTCAGTTGTCTGTTTTCAATACCTGTTCTCTGCTCACTCAGATCTGCCTCTGAATTCTATTTGTGAGTTCTTCCATTTAAGTTCTTATATTTTTTTTCTCTAGAATTTCTCTTGTAAAAGGTTTTCTGCATCTTTGTTGGCATTTTCACTTTGGAAATATGTCACTCTTTCTCTTTATTTGTTTCTTTTGTTGGGAAGGGACACAGGTTAGAGAACAACGTCTGGAAGTTGGTTGTCTCCTTCCATCATTTGGGTTCAAACTCAGGTTATCAGACTTGGTGGCAAGGACTTTTAGCCATTGAGCCTTCTTGTCACACTTCACCTTCTTTATCTCTTCAACATTTTAGGCTTTTTGTTATTGTTGTTGTTTGGTTCCTTGGTTTTTTGTTTTGTTTTTTTTTTTTTTTTAAACAAGGTTTCTCTCTGTAGCCTTGGCTATACTGGAACTCTATCTATAGAGCAGGCTGGCCTCAAACACCCAGAGATCCGCCTGCCTCTACCTCCTGAGTGTTGGGATTAAAGGTGTGCACCATCATGCCTGGCTTGGTCTTGCACTTTTGATCCTCCTGCCTTCACTTCCCAAGTGCTGGGATGACAGGCACACCCCAACCCTTTCAGGTAATGACGATCATGTCTTTATTGTTTGTTTTGAAACAGGGTCTCACTATGTGGCCCTGGGTGGCCTGGAACTCTATATGTAGACCAGGCTGGACTTGAACTCACAAAGATCCACCTGCCTCTGCCTCTCAAGTGCTGGGATTAAAGGTGTGCAGCACCACTGTCCTGCTCACTTTAGGCATTTTAAAATAACTGTTTTAAATTCCTTGTCTTAGAAGACTGTCATCACATCTTTCTCTAAAGTCTCTGAGGGCTTCCCTTTTTCCTTAGAATATGGCATATTTTTCTTTATATGCTCTGTGATTTTTTTGTTGTCATTTAAATCAATATTTGAATCCAATAATGTGGTACCTCTGTGTATCAGATTCTCTTTCTTTCCTACAATTTGCTAGTGGTTTTTTTTTTTGTTGTTGTTGTTTGTTTGTTTGTTTTGGTTTTTTTTTTCTTTTTGAGACAAAGTCTCACTATGTAGCCTTGGCTGTCCTGGACCAAGTTGGCCTCAACTCATAGAAATCCACTTGCCTCAGGTCCTCTAAAAGAACAGTAAGTGCTCTTAGCTGCTGAGCCATCCCTCGAGCCCCTCAGCTTCATCTTTGAAAGGTAGTTTTTGCTGAGTATTGAATTCCATGTAGATGAGGGTTTGTTTTGGTTTTGTTTTTAGACTATTGACTGGGCCTTTTTAATGCCTGGGCCTTTGTGGGCAATTTCAGATTTTGGAGCCTTCCTCCCGTGTGTGACATGCTTCTCAGCTCCAGCATTGGAAATACACCTATCGAAGCCCCTTGTGAAGCCTACTCCATTTCTCTCTGGTGAATCCTTTCCTTGGCTTTGTGTAGCTTTTCACACATGTGTGCTCACTCAGCTGACAATACAAGGGTTGGAGATGTCTGCAGACCTCTGGAGAAAATCACTCCATCTTGCCTTCCCCCCACCACTGTAGCTTATTAAGTTGCTGAATTGAGAGAAAGGCTGGACTCTACTGTGTTTTAAGGTGACCATCTCTGAGGGCCAGTTTCATCCCAGGAAGGAATAGTAATAACTTTGAGACAGGTGAACTGCCAGTTTGCAGACAGTGGGGTGGGAACTAGCCCCTGAGCTCTAAAACCAACACAGAAACTACGGGTCATGATGCACTGAGAGCCGGGTGTGAAGGTGAGTAGTGTCTGTGGATGTCCCCAGTCTGGCTAGTCATGCCCATGTTACCAAGCTGATGGGAAAGACATCTGCTGTGCTTTAAGTGTCCTGCAAGACTCATGTGTAAGTTGTTAATCTGACTACAGTGCTTAGACTTTGGGGAATGGTTAAGGTTAGATGAAGTCACCATGGTGACACCCTGCCAACAAGAAGGACATAGTTAGATTCTAGTGCTTAAGCTTCCAGGACTATAAGCTGCATCTCTGCTTTTAAACACAGTTAGTTTCCTTTGTTACTTTGTTATGGTGAGGAAGACTACTGTGGCCTCTGCAAATTGTACACAGATTCAAGGTGGACACTCACTCGCCTGGAGAAGCACCCCAGACCCAGGTGGTGACCCTTAGCCAGCTCCCTGATGTGTCTTCTCCTCAAATGAAGGCATACCTGGCTAATGTGATAGGTAGTGAGATGCTGAAAAGTATGTGAAGTCCCCAGCTTTCTGTAAGGTATCCAAGGTACAGCCCAGGGATTTGTGTGAGATCTGTCTCTTGGATCACAGTGAGAAAGCTCCCCACATGAGCAGCTCTGAAGAGTTTCCCAAGCTGGGTGTGGTGGCAAACACTTTTAATCCCACCACTGGGGAGGCAGAGCAGGTGGAGCTCTGTGAGGCCCATCCAGCCAAGGCTACATAGTGAGACCCTGTTTCAAAATAAATAAATAAAAGAATCTCCTAGCCATTGGGCTCAGGTGACCCCTAGAATATCTCTTGTGGCTCCAAGTGAATGTCTCAAACATTGGAAACCCTGCAAATCCACTAACACGAAACTCCCACTAAAAGCCTGTTATGTCTGAATCTGATCCAAGTCTCATTTCCTTATCAGTGAGGGTCCTGCTCTGCCAGGGCCTTACAGTGACCGATGGCATCCACCCTGTGAGAAAGCTTCACATTCAGTGATCTGTGCAGGACTGCACACACACCCAGGAACTGTTTCCTGGCATCTTTGCTCTCAGCTGGGCTTTCCACTCTGCACACTAGACAAAGCATCTCATGGTACCTTGCCTCGGATTTTCCCTGCTGTCCAGCTGCTCTTCACACTGACCTTCACTGTGCTGTTTCCACTGTAGCCATTGCCAGGAAATATATTTCCCTAACTTGACAAACTACAAAACCACACGCTCCTTCCAACAGTGAAAGACAACATATGTTCTCAAGTCCTAAATTATCTCTTGGAAGTATATAGAATAGAGGCCTGGACAGTTCTGGTGAGACTAACCACCCCAGGCTGAAGTCACCCTTGCTTCATGAACTCTACCATCCTGCCTGTCACCTGGTTTAGTATTGTATGCATGCTGCCGTAGCGGTTTCCAGTGCCATCATCATATGGGACTTTCAAATAGGATCTTGTCATCTGGTCAAATATGCAGCAAAGTGAGAAACACAAGAGAGCCTCAAAGAATTCCAGGAAAACCAGCTGCAACGATAAGAAGTTAGGAGGTCTCCTTTATTCTCATATTCTAGAATGAACCAGTGGTTGCCTGCAGAGTTCCTGCTACACATGTGTGTGGAACACACATATGCATGGGGAGGCCAGAGGTTGACACTGGGTGTCTTTCTTTATTGCCCTTCACCTTGCTCTTTGAGACAGGATCTCTCACTGGCTTGGAGTTCACCCAAGGATCCTCCTGTCTCCACGTGCCTGGTACTAGTATCAGGAGCATGTACCACCACACCTAACTTTTCACATGGGTTCTGGGGATCAAACTCAGGTCCTCATGTTTGCACAGCAAGCCCTTTACCAGCCAAGCCCTCTCTCTCCCCCTAGGCCCTTTCTAATATTAACCTCTGGTTTTTGAAAAGGCAGCTGTGTATAGATGCATATCCCACTTTTTTTGTATACATAAAGCATAAGAAACATGCAGATTAAACTGGACCTGTATCATTTCTTTTACACTAATTTTTAAAATTTATGTATATATGTGTGTATGCCATTTGTAGCAACACTTTACAAACCTCAAGTTCAAAATTGCTGTCAGTTCCATCATACACGAAGGGGCTATCATCCGCTATCACAGTCATAAATTTGGTTGCAGTCAAGTCCTTATTTATCATCCTAAAGTCCTGTCAAAAGATAACACCAACCATAGATGCCTATAATTACACATGGGTATGTATTTTAATGTCCATTACAGCAACGTAACACCTTGATAAAATGTATCAGAAGTCAGTATTTTAAACATTTATTATTTTGGAGCTATAGTGCCAGCACTGTAGAGGTTGAGGTAGGAGGATTGTAAGTTTGAGACCAGACTGGGGTACACAGAAAGACCCTTCTTTAGATAAGAAGGGTGGCTGGGTGGCTGGAGAGATGGCTTACTGTGCAAGCATGAGGACCTGAGTTCCATCCCCACTATCCATGTAAAAAGCCACACACAACAGCAGTAAATACCTATGATCCAGTGCTAGGGAAGTGGAGGGTAGACCCCTAGGGCTTGTGGGCTGGCACCCATATTAAGTGGCTCTAAGCACTGTGACTCCAGCTCCAGAAGATCCCAGGTCTTTTGGCCTTCAAGAACACATGCACACATGTGTGTATACTCACACACAAGCATACACACACACATATACATAAATTTTAAAAATTAGTGTAAAAGAAATGATACAGAAAGTTATCATTGTATTGTCTCTAGGAGAACAGTGGACATTAATTGGCCACTGAGGTATGACCACTAGGGGATGCTAAGACCACCAGTGAAGGTTTATGGAAAGCAAAGGATCAAGCTGGTTCCATGTGAGCCACTAGGGGAATCCCATCAACACTAAAAGGAAACATAATGGGAAAGACCAGTAACCCCTGCGGTTTTGCAGAACACAAAGCATCTGAATCTAACCAAGTCTCTGTTACTGACTGCCACTGTCTCGGACTTGTGGGGAAAAGAAGACATTAATCCTGACTGTGAGGGTGCAGTCAGTCACACCCGGCGTGCTTGACCTCTGCAGAAACAAATGAGCAGGAGGAAAGAAGAGAATGCACAGCTGTGTAATAGACCACCCCCAAATCAGAGACTTTTAAACATATTTCCCTACATTTAGACAATAGGTTTTTGTCACTTTTGATATATATACAATTCTGTTAAACTCCTAAATACTCTCATTAATACTTTATTATTTCCAACCCATTATTTGTATTCCCACAAGTACAATTTAAAAATTAAAGAACGAAGCTAGCAGTTGTCAGTTGGAGAACACTGTATACACAACATGTCAATTGCTTTTCAAACTTATGACTTTGGGTTTTTTTTTTGTTTTGTTTTGTTTGTGTTTTTTGAGACAGGGTTTCTCTGTGTAGCTTTGGAGCCTGTCCTGGATCTCGCTCTGTAGCCCAGGCTGGCCTCGAACTCACAGAGATCCACCTGCCTCTGCCTCCCGAGTGCTGGTATTAAAGATGTGCGCCACCACCGCCCGGCATTTTTCTTTTTTCTTTTTTTTAAATATTTTTTGGTAACATTTTTATATTTATTTTATTTTCTGTATCTGAGTGTTCTGCCTGAAGTATGTATGTGCACCATATTCATGCCAGGAGGAGGTCAGGAGAAGGTAGCAGACCCATGGAACTGGAGTTACAGATGACTGTGAACTGCCACATGGGTGCTGAGGACTGAACTCAGGTTCTCTGTAAAGCAGCAAGTGCTCTATGCCACTGAGCCAAGTCTCCAACCCTAGTGCTTTATTCTTAATGATATTTAGGGTGGACAAGATGCCTGAGGGGGTAAATGCACTTGCCACCAAGCTTGATAACACCAAGCACACACACACACACACACACACACACACACACACACACACACACACGCCCTGAATCAATAATAAATACAAATGTTAATATAAAAACGGTTTAAGTGGCATTTGTCTCCATGGCCACATGTGCATGAGAAGCTGTGGCAGGGCTCAGGCCTTCCTGTCCCCTGTTCTGTGAGCATGGCAGACAGGCATCCCTGTGCCCTGCCTCTTGCTGACATGGGTGTCTCCTGTGAAAGAGGACTTGTAAGCATTTGGTGGCCATGAAAGGTCTTCACCTCCATAATTACGTAGCATTGATTTAATTAAAAGCAAAGTGCCTATCAACATAAAGGCAATATCAACCATGAGAGTTATTAGGCTTACTTTCAGCATCCAGAGGAAATTCCTCATCTTCATTGTAAGCTCATAGGGTGGGGATTCATTCTGTCTGCAGTAGGTTGTGTAAATCTCCCAGCACTTATCAATATAATTCATTGAGTAGAGTGTCCGCTGTTGCTCACTGAATAAATGACCTAAAGATACAACATACAGAAGTGATTACAGGGATGAGAGAAGGCTCAGTGGAAAAACAAACTCTGTTGTGCAAACATGAGGACCAGAGTTCAGATCCCCAGTACCCAAAAAGCATGTTGGGCACTACCTACCTGTAACCCTGGAGGCAGATGGGATTCCCAGGGCAAGCTGGCTAGCTAGACCAGCCAAATCAGTGAATTCAGGGTTCAGTGAGAGACCCTGTTGTAGTGGATAGCCAACCCAGCATTGGCCTGGAAGTTCCAACCCCCATTGAGGCTTCAGTAATGATCACGCCCACAAGACGGGGCAGAGGAGAGAGCCGAAGACGGAGGATCAGGAGGAGGTCACTCTCTTGGTTCGGGGCTCTGGATGCTGGAGGTAGACCGAGCAGAGTTCTCCAGAGAACACCGCCGGACTGCGCTATACCTTTGCCAGACCCTGCAACCTACCCCTTCATTTGTAAGTTACCCCACAAAATAAACCTCCCTTTTAACTACGTGGAGTGGCCTTAATAATTTCACCAATACCCTGTCTCATAAATAAAAGTGAAGATCAATGGAGGAGACACCTGGTGTCAACCTCTGGCTTACATGTGTACATGCACACACACACACACACACACACACACACACACACACACACCTGCAAGTGTCTACATACATGTAAACGTACATACACATACATACCACACATGCAAAATTATTTATATAACTACTTTTTAAAGATAGTAAATGTAATCCTATTATTTTTGTATTTACCTTTTACCTGGCAGGCATGTGGATGAATGTTCTCAGTCATCAGTTTTGTAAAACACAAATAGAGTGATGGGCTTCTGTTCCTACAATGGAAAGATACCATAATTAATTATTCCAGGAGGTGGAGCTTAACTTACCTCTTCTGAAGTGTGAGCTGGACTTGACAACTGGCTTCTAAGGAATAGACTATAGAAAGAGAAACAGTAAGTTTATAGTAGAGAAGTCTACCTGGCAATACTTTACTCTGTGAGCACTAGTAATAAGCCATATTGAAGGTATGTGCTGCTGATACCATACTGTGAGGAGAGTGGTTCTAGCTGGGGAGGTGGCTCAGTTGGAATAGCATGTATTCCAACTATGTAAGCTGGAAGCCCCGAAACCCACACAGAACAATGTGTCTGAAATGCCAAATAGCAAAGGGATCTTGTGGAAGGTGAGGACTGGTACCTGAGATAGTCCTCTGACTGCCACATGCATGCTTTGGTGCCCTCGTGCCTGCACACACACACACATATATTACACACATACATCATACATGCACATCGTAAACATGCACAAAAAGATCTAAAAAGTTCAAACCTAGTATTCTGCCCCAAGTCTCTCATCTCAGTACAACTGTGAGAAGACATCACAGTATAAAGCCAGACCGTGAGACACTTTACAGTGTTTTTAAGATGGGAAGGTTGTGAAAGACAGAGGCTGAGTAACTGTCACAGACTGGAGGGTCTGAGACACTTTGGAGGCAAAATGCAGCGGGAGCTCCTGGGACAGAAAAGGGTTTATGGGAAAATGGCAACTCTTGGCTGGGGATGCAGCTCAGTAGTAGAATGTTGGCCTAGTGTGCTGTGGCCTCAGGTTTCAGTCCTCACCTTCCACCATGTTTGAGAGAAGGCTCTGAGGTCAATGACACTGTGGCAGTGTTGAGCCCTTGCTTTTGGTGAATCAACTATGGTGAGTGAGAGGTTGGCACCAGGGGAACCTGGGTGCAGGATGCATAGGAATTCAATGTACTTACTGCCAACACTTCTGAAAATCTAATTATGTAGTTATACATGCTATGTTAATATGTACACACTATATATATTAAATTTATACATGCATACACATAGAGAAAAACAGAAAGACAAAGAAAGAGAGACAGGGTTTATGTAGCCCCAGGCTGGCCTTGAACTCATTGTACAGACAAGAATGACCTTAACTTCTTTTTTAAAAAAGACTGATTTTTGTTTTTATGTCTCTGTGTGTATACATGTGTACATATGTGCAGGTGCCTGCAGAGACCAGAAGACAGAACTGAATCTCCTGGAGTAGTAGATACAAGAGGTTGTGAGCTGCCCAACTGGGTGTTGAGAACTGAACTCAGGTCTTCTGGAAGATCAGTTAGTGCTTTTAATCCTTGAGCTATTTCTCCAGCCCCAATCTTAACTTCTGATCCTCCTGCCTTCACCTCCTGAGTCCTGAGATTACAGACATGTGCTACCGAGTCTGTTCTAGGAAGTGCTGTGGACAGCTCCCATGGCCTGTGCATGTGAGACAAGCCCTTGACCAACTGAACCATATTCCCAGCCCTTAACATGCATTAAGAAGAAGTCATCAAGGAAGGGTGTTGCGACTCACAAAGGTAGAACTGACTGTAAGTGCAAGAGTAGAGCTCTAAGGGATATTTGCAGAGCTGAAACAACTCAGATGGGGTCCCCAAGTTTTCATCTAGTCCCTGGGCACTGAGGTCGGATACTAGAAAAGCTTTCCTTCTAGTCCTTCATGTGGCATGTGTGACAACAACCGTGGCTGCCATTGAAAAGAGGGACACAGAAGTGGCACTTACTGGTATTCTTTGTGATGGATGTGGTGAGCCAACTGCAGGAGGTAATTCAGGAATGTTCTTAAGAGTATAGTTCTGAATGGAGAGTGGATTTCTTCAATTGGTATGCCATTATAGACTGAAAGAAAAACATTGGCGAGATCAGCACAGAAGAGACATGAGTTAGATTATGAGACATTTAAAAGAGGAAGGTGGATCTCTGTGAGTTCAAGGCCAACCTGGTCTAGAGAGTGAGCTCCAGGACAGTCAGGACTATCACACAGAGAAACTCTGTCTTGAAAAACCAAAGAAAAAATATTACCTCATACATGCATATAATGTGTTTGATCAAACACACACTCCCATCCTCTCCCTTCTAATTCTTCTCCTATCATCCCCACCACCCTTTTTTGCCAACTTCATGTGCCCCTTTTAAAAACCCACTGAGTCCACTTAATGCTATCTTTATGTGAGTGGGTGTAGGACCATCTACTTGAATGTGGTTAGCTTATCAGGGACCACATCCCTGAAGAAAACGGACTCTCCCTCCCCCAGCAGCCATCAATTGCTAATGGCTCTTCAGCTAGGGTGAGACTTCACGAGCCCCTCCCCATCTGTGTTGGGATTTGGACTGGTTTGATCTTGTGCAAGTCTTGTCATGAGGTCACAGCTGCTGAGTGTGTGTGTGCAATGGTCCTATCATGTCTGGCCAATACTTTTTCACTGCAGATATCCACTACCTCTGGCTCCTAGAATCTTTCCATTCTCTCTTTTACAATGATCCCTAAGGCCAGATGCCCATTCTTGCAAGACTGTCACTGAAAGCCTCATGTCCACTGTATTCTTTTGTCTCCATATCTATTTGGGTTTGGGCATTTGTTCCTCATGCGGAGCCACCTCGTCAATTCTCTCTCAACATTTTTTAGCTTGTTTCCAGGCAGCAGTAACCAAGACAGGAAGAGAACCTGGGGTACTCACCACTTAGTACCCTGTCCATATCTGCAAGGGTTATATTGTGGTGATGAAACCTACAGTCTTTGAGAAATCTCCAGAAGTGAAGCTTTGTCATCAAAAAGGTGTTATCCAGAGAGTGGTCACAGCCGAGGCCACTGTAGAAGCAGTAGATTCTTCTTAACTCCGTAATGTTCCTTAGGACTGCATACTCTACCTGAAAAGATGGCAGCAGGTGTGGCCCAACTGTGCCCCATTAGAAGAAAACTAAGGGTCTGGAGGGGATGGTTCAGTGGTTAGGAGGACCTGAGCTCAGTTTCTAGCACCCAGTTGGCTGAGATTACAGATATGTGCCATCATGCACAGTGAATTTCTTTTTTTCTCTTTTAGAGTTTAAATTCTTTTTGTGTGTGTGTAGGTGTTTTGCCTGCACATATGTCAGTGTAACATATGCATGCAGTTCCTGTGAAGCCCCTGTAACTGGAGTTAGAGATGATTTTTGGCTACCATGTGGGTGCTGGGAATTGAACCTGTGACCTCTGGTAGTGCAGTTCTTAACCAGTGAGCCATCTCTCTGACCCCAACATGGCAAGCTTCTTTCTTCTGCTGCCTCTTTTATTATTTTTAGATTTTATATATATAATCTAAAAGTGTTTTGCCTGCATGCGTGACTAGTGCAAAGGCATAGGGTCCCCTGGAATGAGTCAGAACAAAAGAACTGTGCTTCCTACAAACACAGGCCATATCTCTTTCTGCTCAGGAAACTGATACGAACAGCAGCTTCTCTTACATCCAACACACTGTACTTGCTGGGAACAGATGCGTGTTGTATTTCCACTGTGTATGTGAATAGGAGCCCAACAGTGACTTTTCTTACCAGGAAAGAACTGCTGTTCATAGGACAAGAGACAGCATGTGGTTAATCTCAGTTTAGGAAGGTGAATTCAACCCCAAGTTCCCTTACAAGAAACACTCTGTGTTCAAGAAAGAAGCACTCTTCTCTTTACTGTGTTTCCAATGCAGCCAGAAGAGGGAGTTTGCCCAGGACAAAAGAACTGTGCTTTTCCGAGACCCAGGCGATATCTCTTTCTATTCTGCTCAAGAAACTGATAAGAACAGTAGCTTCTCTTACATCCAATGCACTGTACTTGCTAGGAACAGACAGGAGTGGTATTTCCACTGTGTATGTCAATGGGAGCCCAATAATGACTTTGCTTATCAGGAAAAGAACTGTTGTTCCTAAGACACGGGATAGCATGTTGTTAAACTCCATTTATGAATGGGATATGAGCTATCATGTTGGTGCTAGGAACCAAAGCTGGGGTCTCTACAAGAGCAACAAATGCTCTTAACAGAGCCATCCCTCCAGCCCCACAGTGGGTTTCTTGATTCCTCAGGAGTTCAGGATTTTCTGACCCCCAGCAGTCCCTCTGACCCCACCTTCCCTGAATGGGGTGTGATCACAGCCCTGGGCTTCAGTTGGCTCTGAGGCCTCAGACAATGCCACTGAGTCCTGCCTTCTAGGCTACCTTTCTCTCACAAAGCCTACTCACTACAAGTTTGCCTTGAAGGTTGAGATGGTCTAGAAAGGCCATCCACCAGGCATACGGAAGACAAAAACAGTGCCTAAAATATAAATGTATAATGGTAAGGGGGCTTTTACCTGCTTCTTTTCTTCTTCTTGGCTTTCCTCAGGGTACATGTCCAGCAACAAATTCAAGTCCAGCTCAATACTCGATCCTAACACAGAATGGCTTTCGCTACCATCCAACTTTCGTAGGGTCTCTAATGAATGAAGCAAATATGGGGGATGACTTGAAAAGCAATGTTAAGATCCTTCTAATGTGGCCTGGAGAGATGGCTCAGCAGTTAAGGGAGCTGGCTGCTCTTACAGAGGACCCAAGTTCCTAGCACCCATGATAGGCAACTCCAGCTCTGGGATCCAGCACCTTCCTCTGGTCTCTGAGGGCACCCACAGACATGTACATGTATATACATACAAATAAATCTTTAAAAGAAATCCTTCCACTATGACATCAGGAAGGTTGTCTATCCAATATGATAGAAGAGTATTCAACAACCAGGCATTGTAGCCCAGTCCTATATGCCAGCTGCTGAGGAAGCCGAGGCAGGATGATCCTAAGTTCAAGACCAGCCTGTGCTTCAGAGAGACTTTAAGGCCAGCCTGGACAACTTACACTCCTTTTCAAAATTAAGAACTAAGGGCCACTGTGATGGTTGCTTGCTGCCAAAGATAATGACCTGTGTTTGGTGAAAGGACAAATGGACTTCCCCAAGTTCTCCTTTGAACACCACATGTACACACACAAACAACAAATTTGACTTTTTTGTTTGTTTGTTTTTGTTTTTGTTTTTGAAGATAGAATTTCTATGTGTAGCTTTGTGCCTTTTCTGGAACTCAATTTGTATCCTAGGCTGGCCTCGAACTCAAAGGGATCCTCCTGCTTCTGCCTCCTGTGCTGGGATTAAAGGCGTGCGCTGCCGCCGCCGCCACCACCACCCAGCTTAAATCTGACATTTTTAAATTAAAAATTCAAAAGGAGGACATGTACACAGTTCAGTGGGACATCACTAGCAGTTCCCAGAGTAATGGAAGGAAACAAACAAACAGCTATTCGATAGTTGAACATTAGCTTAGCTAATGTAGCTCAGTTGGTAGAGTGCTCGCCTACCATACATAGAAGCCCTGGGTGCCATCCCCAGCACCACATAAACTGGGCACAGTGGTGTGCTCCTGTCATCCTAGCATTGGAAGGTGGATGGGGTTCAAGATGATTCTTGGCTAGTCAGTGAGTTCAAGGCCAGCCTAAACAAACAAATAAAAACAGACAAGCATAACACTGAAGGAAACTTCTATTTTTTTGAAGCAGCAGGTGTATTTTTATAAATGAAAACTATAGATAAGATATTAATCTGCATAGCAGGGCATGGTGGTGCACACCTTTATTTCCAGCACTTGGGAGGCAGAGCCAGGCATATCTCTGTGAGTTCAGGCCAGCCTGGTCTACAGAGCAAGATCCAGGACAGACACCAAAACTACATAGAGAGAAACCCTGTCTCAAAAAACAAAAACAAAAACAAAAACAAAAACAAAAAAAAGGAGGGGCTGGAGAGATGGCTCAGAGGTTAAGAGCACTGACTGTTTTTCCAGAGGTCCTGAGTTCAATTCCCAGCAACCACATGGTGGCTCACAACCATCTGTAATGAGATCTGGCACCCTCTTCTGTATACATAATAAATAAATACATAAAAAAAGGAAAGAAAAGAAAAGCCAAACAAAAAACCCAAAACAAACAAATAAATGATATTAATTTACTTTCACCCACCAGGCTCCCTACCAGCACTGACAGACGATCCCCGAGGCTGACGGCTCCTTTGGGAGACATCTGACCGACGGTCTAGACCACGTGTAAAATCAAGTTCAGCTTCAAGGTACTGTGCAATGTGGTCATTGGAAAACAGACCTTCGTACACACGTCCGTTCTTGAAAGTCATTCTGCCCTGTGGTCAGGAACATGACATTGGATGGCTCGGGAGGAATATTATTCAGTGTTCATTAGTGGAGTTTTCAAGGGTTTGGAGCTTTTTGTCTTGAAGATATGTGCTTAGATCACAAAGAATCATCCTCCATCAGGTTTCACATCATGCCTCTTCTACTCTCTGCCTCTTCCTCTTTTTCCACACTCTCCCCAAGTTTAATCCCCTCCAGGCCACAGAATGGACCTTATTAAACTTTCTGAATGGCCAGCAAAGGGCCCATCCCAATAGGTACTGTCCTGCTATCCGTCAACCCCAGGATGGTAAGTACTGATTCTGAGGTGGACAAATGACCCAGTCAGCTCTGGGAAATGGGAAGCATTTGTTGAGAGCTCTGGGAAATGAGTTGCTTTTCATTTTTTTAGTGGGGTGTGTTGTGTGACATTTTGTTTGTGTTCTGACAAATAAAGTTTGCCTGGAGATCAGAGGACAGAGCTAGCTACTAGTTAACCATAGAAACTAGGCACACACCTTTAATCCCAGCACTTGGGAAGAGGAAGCAGGAAGATCAGGAGTTCAAGGCCATCCTGGGCTACACGAGATTGAACCAGTCTAAAAGAGAAACAGCCAGGTGGTGGTTGGTAACAGACACCTTTAATCCCAGCATTCTGGAGGTGGAGACAGGAGCATAAGGCAGGAGGAGACAGGATCCACCCCAATCAGTCTGAGGCTTCATAGAGACAAGATGCCCATTTCAGTGTAAGGATTCCTAGAGGTGAGAAGTCTCTCTAGCGGCTGGCTGCTCTGCTTCTCTGATCTTTCAGCTTTCACCCTCGATCTCTGATTCCGGATTTTTATTGTTAAGACTAATTAGGGCTGCACTTTAGGGGTAGACAATGTGAAGCCTGGAATTACAGCAGCTATCTTGTCATGGGAACGGGGCAATGCAAGAGTAAAGCTGCCATATGGGCAGATAGAAAGAATGCTGACATGACTGAGTTAATTGTGCAAGCCAGCCCCCAGCTCATGGTGCTGTGATATGTGAAAGTTTAATCTTGTCTGTAACTTGCAACCAGCACCCTCGTTTATTTGGACACAAATATAACAAAAACTGATTGAACCATTTCTAAATATCCAGGAAGCCAATAATATGTTGTAAATAACTCCAAATGCATGTAATCACCTAGCTAAGATAGTTATCTCTACAAAGTGAAATGCATCTTATCAGATACACACCTTTTGCCATATTTCAACAGCTACACTCACCTTGCCATGCTTTTTGTTGGAAATCCATTCTCCCTCATACATTGCTCCACTGGCATAGTAAAACTTCCCATGGCCGTGACGGACTCCGTTTATAAATGCTCCTATATATTCATTTCTCAAAGGATACTGAGAGTTGGGGATCCTCTTTAGGAACCATGTGTGTGTTCCAAAGCCATTCTGAAAAGAAAGCTCCTTGTCAACATCAGTCCTCAGAATGTTCCCCCTTTTGCCTAAACTCAAGTTATGGCCAAGACATTGATAATCTGAAAGGGCACAGCACGTGAACCTAGAACCCCAGTTGGGTTCACCTTCAGCTCAGCCCATTACTAGCTGTCTTTTGACCTATGGCAAATGACTTAAGCCTTTTAAGTTCTCTAAGTATAAAATGAAAATATCACCTATCTTGTAGGTTAGATCAAAGATGCATAAGACATTACAGAAGACTGAATAATAAAACAGCAACTAAAAAGTATAGCTGAGACGAGTAAATTGTAACTTTGGGTGTGTCTTATGTGATAAAATACCCTGACAGAAGCAACTTGGGAGAGGAAGGGTTGGTCCACAGTTTCGGGTTACAGTCCGGCACTTCAGGGAAAACACAGTGGCAGGAGCTTAAGACCGCTGATCACACTGCACCCACAGTCAAGGCAGAGAGCAATGGATGCATGCTCAACTAGCTTTCTCCATTTGATAGAGTGCAGAATCCCTTGCCCAAGGGAGGTCCCTTCCACAGTTAAGATGGGTGTTTCCACATCAATTAAAGTAATCCAAATAACATATCCCAGGCTGTCCCAGTGGCCCACCTCACAAGCAATTCTAGAGTCTGTGAGTTGACAGTTACAAATTTCTTTGAATAGTACTTCAGCATCGGACACCACACAGTATTATTCTGAATAGCTTGGGTGGGAGGTTAGCTCCGCCCACCTCAGGCTGTGACCCAGGTGACGGACAGGCGCTTACCTGGATCCCCTTCTCCCAGTGCCCAGTGTACTCCTCATTTGTTGTCAGCCATCTCATTCTGCCTTCTCCATGGCGCATGTTATTTTCCCACTGGCCTTCATATATGTTTCCTGATTTATAGCTGGGACCAAAGGAACCAATGAGGAACAATTGGTTAGTTCATACAGACAACACTTGCCTTTAATGCCCTTAAACTCACCCCTGAACACGTCTCAGAAAATCCAACCCAGGACCCAGGATCCAGGACACTGTTCCCAGTACTGAAAATGGGTAGCTCATGGTTGGCAAAAACTATTCATATTAGGGAGTGAAATAATTCCCTTTATTAAACCTCTTCTTTATTCAATAAATAGGTAAGAGTGAGGGTTTTTTTTAATCCTTTTTGAAGCAACTCCTATTGTGTTATGATTACTTAATGTTTTACCATTAAATACTATGTATTTCAGAGTACATATGTGGTGTGTGCATGTGGAGACCCAAGGTTGTCTTGTATTTCCTCTGTTGCTCATCTTTATCTTTTGAGACAGGGTCTCTCACTGAACCTGGAGATCATCAATTTGGTGGGACAGGGAATTTTTAAAAGGTTTAAGGATCCCCTTGGTTCTGCTCCTCTGTGCTGAGGCTGCAAGCACATGCTGCTATATCCAGATATTTTTTTTTTTACGTTCTATAAAATCTTTACTGACAAATAATTCACATAGTATACAATTTGCCTGTTTGCACAATTTGATAGACTTTAGCATCCTCATAGGCTCATGACATCATCACCATTTTCTATTTTAGAATATTGCTGTCTTCAATTTCATATACACATATAATGTATGGTATTACATTCCACCTTATTTTTTAAATGAATATAATATTTGCAGTTGCAACCATTTTTGGAAGAGCAGTCAGTGATCTCAATCTCTGAGCCATCTCTCCAGCCCTGTAACCATTTTTAAGTTCACAATTCAGTGGCATGAATTACATTCAAGATATTAATTACACTCATGATATTCATTAATTACACTCATGATATTAATTACATTTGTGGTAGTCATTGATTACATTCACAGTATTCATTCAATAACTATATTTATGATATTCATTAATTGTATTGGTTTATTATAGTCATGATATTATGTCCTGATACTACTGTTTGTTTGTGGGGCTTTTCCATCACACAAAACAGAAACTTTGTACTTAGGAAATTATTGCTCTATTTTCCCTTTTTCTCCATCTGAGGATAACGTTTAATATTTCAAGTAATACAATTCTATAGTGTTTATCCTTTTTTGAATGTAAAAACATTTTGTGTACAACAGCAGGAGAAATAATACACAGATAGCTTGAACATAAAAACAGATTAAATTCAAAAGTCCAGGGTTATTTGAAACTGGAAAATATTTTCTCTGTAGAAAATAGTAAAAATGATAACATTTCCCAATTAGCCCTTTTAAGCCAAATAATAGCTGAATTACACATATAAATATTGATTAGATTCTGGGATACAGAAGAGATCTATCTTCATCTGTTCAGAGAGCTATGTTTTACTTAAGTTGTGTAAGTGAGATTCCTATTCATCTTCTGCTTCACTGTTTGATTTACGGCAAACATTTTTATATAGGCTAAAACATTTTAGTCTCCCCTCCTGAAAGTACAACCAGCATATTCTTTTATCAGCTTGATACGGTACAAATTCTTATCCTAATAGTGAAATGTTTCACTGAAGCTTGCCCAATGATTGGGCAAAACCAAAACTTATTATAAGCCAAAACTTATTATAAGGTCTTCCCTGCTAAGTAGCCTCCCTGGATCTGTGGGTTGCAGTCTGATTGTTCTTTGCTTTATATCTAGTATCCACTTATGAGTGAGTACCATGGTTGTCCTTCTGAGTCTGGGTTACCTCACTCAGGATGATATTTTCTAGTTCCATCCATTTGCCTGTAAATTTCATGCTGTCATTGTTTTTCTCTGCTGAGAAGTACTCCATTGTGTATATGTACCACATTTTCTTAATCCATTCTTCAGTTGACAGGCATCTAGGTTGTTTCCAGGTTCTGGCTATTACAAATAATGCTTCTATGAACATAACTGAGCATGTATCTTTATGGTATGATTGAGCATTCCTTGGGTATATGCCCAAGAGTGGTATGGCTGGGTCTTGAGGTAGATCGATTCTCAATTTTCTGAGAAACCGCCATACTGATTTCCACAGTGGTTGTACAAGTTTGCACTCCCACCAACAGTGGAGGAGTGTTCCCCCTTGCTCTGCATCCTCTTCAACATAAGCTGTCTTCAGTGTTTTTGATCATAGTCGTTCTGACAGGTGTAAGGTGGTATCTCAGAGTCATTTTGATTTGCATTTCTCTGATGACTAAGGATGTTGAGTATTTCCTTAAATGTCTTCCAGCCATTTGAGACTCTTCTGTTGAGAATTCTCTGTTTAGCTCTATAGCCTATTTTTTAAATTTGATTGTTCAGTATTTTGATGTCTGATTTCTTGAGTTCTTTATATACTTTGAAGATCAGTCCTCTGTCAGATGTGGGGTTGGTGAAGATCTTTTCCCATTCTGTAGGCTTTTTGTCTTATTGTGTCTTTTGCCCTACAAAAGTGTCTCAGTTTCAGGAGGTCCCATTTATTAATTATTGCTCTCAGTGTCTGTGCTACTGGTGTTATATTTAGGAAGTGATATCCAGTGCCAATGTGTTCAAGAGTACTTCCTACTTTCTCTTCTATCAGGTTCAATGTAACTGGATTTATATTGAGGTCTTTGATCCACTTGGACTTGAGTTTTGTGCATGGCGACAGATATGGATCTATTTGTAATCTTTTACATATTGACATCCAGTTTTGCCAGCACCATCTGTAAAAATCAGGTGTTCATATGTGTGTGGATTAATGTCAGGGTCTTCAATTCGATTCCATTGGTCCATATGTCCATTTTTATGCCAGTACCAAGCTGTTTTTATTACTATAGCTCTATAGTAGAGCTTGAGGTCAGGACTGGTGATGCCTACAGAGGTTGCTTTATTGTACAGGTTTCTTTTAGCTATCCTGGGTTTTTTGTTTTTCCATATGAAGTTGAGTATTGTTCTTTCCAAGTTTGTGAAGAATTGTATTGTATACCCAGCTTTTTTTTTTTTAAAGATTTATTTATTTATTTTATGTATGAGTGTTCCATCTGCATATATGAGTTTATGTCAGAAGAGGGCATCAGATCCCACTTTAGATGCTTGTGAGCCACCATGTGGTTACTGGGAATTGGACTCAGGACCCCTGGAAGAACAGCCAGTGCTCCTGACTGCTGAGCCTTCTCTCCAGTCCCCTCCCCCATTTCTTTTGAGACAGGGTTTCTCTGCATAGCCCTGGCTGGCCTCTAACCCTCTCTGAAGACCATGCTGGCCTTGAACTCAGAGATCTGCCTGCCTCTGCCTCCTGAATGCTGGGATTAAAGGCATGCACCACCACTGCCCTGCTATTTCCAGCTTTTTACATGGGTGCTGGGGAGTTGTTAGGTCCCTATGTTTTCCTGGCAGGACCATTACTGATGGATCCACCTCCCTAGCCCAGTGGCAAAGAGCACTTGCTGCTTTTCCACAGGACCAGAGTTCTGTTTCCCAGCATCCATGTTGGACAGTTCACAACCACCTGTAATTACAGCTCAAGGGGACTTGACACATTCTTCTGGATTCATAGACACCAACACATATGCATATACAAACAAACAAGCAAACAAATAAATCTTAAAAAAAATAACCCTGCTGAGTATTGAGGTACAAGTTTGTAATCCCAGCATTTGGGAGGCAGAGAAAGGAGACTCTGGAGTTCAAGGTTAATAGCAAGACCTTTTATGTAAAGAGCAAACAGAGCTGAGGCTGTAGCCTATTGGTAGCGTTCTTGCTTAGCATGGTCCAGGCCCATTGGATTCAACCCCTAGTACTGCCAAAACTAAAATAACAACAACAAATACCTGACTACCAGCTCAATTGAAAACCTAGCAAAAATATTGCTGTTCCTTGGAAAATATTCAGGAATGTGATCTGTGATGAATACAGAGAACAGAGGAAGGCAGTTTCTACTTATAACAAAGTGAAACACACTATCAGACACTTAGCATGTTCTTATGAATCTCCCATAGAATGTTTTCAATACTAGGGAGAGTCTATCTTGAGTAATTGAAAACTCCACCATACTTGGACAAAAAAAATGTGTTCTCTGTCATTTCTGCACCTTATCTTTTTTTTTTAACTTTCTTTTTTTTCATTTTTATTTATTTTTCTATTATCCGCTTGATACAGTATAAATTCTTATCCTAATAGTGAAATGTTTCATTAAAGCTTACCCAGTAATTGAGTAAAACCAAAACTCATTATAAGCCACAGTTATCCTAGGGTCCCCCTGCTATGTAGCCTCCCTGTTCTGTGGGTTGCCATCTGATTGTTCTTTGCTTTATATCTAGTATCCACTTATGAGTGAGTACATACCATGGTTGTCCTTCTGGGTCTGGGTTACCTCACTCAGGATGATATTTTCTAGTTCCATCCATTTGCCTGTAAATTTCAGGCTATCATTGTTTTTCTCTGCTGAGAAGTACTCCATTGTGTATATGTACCACATTTTCTTAATCCATTCTTCAGTTGACAGGCATCTAGGTTGTTTCCAGGTTCTGGCTATTACAAATAATGCTGCTATGAACATAACTGAGCATGTATCTTTATGGTATGATTGAGCATTCCTTGGGTATATGCCCAAGAGTGGTATGGCTGGGTCTTGAGGTAGATTGATTCTCAATTTTCTGAGAAACCGCCATACTGATTTCCACAGTGGTTGTACAAGTTTGCACTCCCACCAGCAGTGGAGGAGTGTTCCCCTTGCTCCACGTCCTCTTCAACACAGACTGTCATTAGTGTTTTTGATCATAGCCATTCTGACAGGTCTACACCTTATCTTTACCCGAGTGAGAATGAAGTGAACCTCTGAGAGCTTTTTTACCCACAACCCAAATGTGGAGGGAAGGGTTGCACCTACCATCTTATTCCCCAGCCTTTTTTGATGTTGTATACCCAGTCTCCCTCATACCAAGAGGTTCCCTCTTGATTGTAATAGATGGAGCCCTAAAACAAACAATATTAGGAGAAATCAAGCCTCATGATGCAGATTCTCTTGGAAACATAAAGATCAGACATGCAACTCTAAGAACTATAAACTATGCAGAAGTCAATTTTGTAATTACCAAGACACATAACCCATGATGCTTTGGTTTTGTAGACCAAGTGGGCTAGGGAAATGTCTCAGTGGGTAAAAGGGTTTCCTAGGCAAACATGAGGATCTGAGTTTATATTCCAGAATCCACATAAAAAGGCTGGACACACAGTGTAAGCATCTGTCATCCCAGCACTCCTGCTAGGAAATGGGGGGTGGAGACAGAGGAGCCTCCAGGAGCACAAGAGCCAGCTAGCATGCTGTACACAGCAGTGAATAGTAAGAGACCCTGCTTCAAACAAGGGAAAAGATGAGTACATGCAGAATGCACCCAAGGTTGTCCTCTGACTGCCACATGTACACCATGAATACACACACAAACACACATAAAGAGATGGGTACAGTATGTACACCAACATCACAAGTCAGCCATTCCTTGTGTGAGTCAGACTTTTGTTTTTAGGAAATATCTTGCAGAACAACCTAATGGAGGGATTATTTATTTGGGTTTGTGACTTCAGAGATTTCAGTCCATCAGCCTTAGTTCTGTTAGTTTTAGGGCCAGTGGTGAGGCAGAGCGTCGTGGCAGTAGATCATTTGGCAGAAGCTGTTCACCTGGGACAAACAGGAAATACAGAGGAGCAGGAAGGGACCAGGGACAAGCTAGTTCCCAGATGAACAGCTCCAAGTGACCTACTTACCTCCTATCAGAGCCATCCTACCTTTTGACATTGAGACTTGGTATTGCTATCTATAAGTATGTTGGGCCTTATTTGTGGTATCCTGGAATGCATAGGATCCATGGATCATAGGTTGACCATTCCAGTTTTCCAGAAACTCCCAATCTGGACCATCAGCTAGAGGCCAAGTTCCTTACACATGAACCTGTGAGGAACATTTCCTATTCATACCAATACATGCCAGCATGTCCTGGGCTGGAGAGATAGCTCAGCAATTAAGAGCAGTGGCTGCACTTCAAGAGGACCTGGGTTCAATTCCCAGCACCCACATGGCAGTTCACAACTGTCAGTTCCAGGGAATCTGACACCACCACACAGACATACATGCAAAACACCAATGCATATAAAATGAGAATAAATAAATCATTTTAAAAAATAATAACATGTCCTAAGAAGGCATGGAACAGGTAAAGAAGTCCTATCTTCAGTTAGGCATGGTGACTCATACCTATAATCCCCACACTTTGGCAGTGAGGCAGAAAGATCACCCCAAATTAGAGATCAGCCTGAGCTACATAATAAGTTCTTGGAAAGCCTGGGCTACAGGGTAAGAACCTGTCTCAAAACAAACAAAGATGACTCATCAGGGTAAAGGTGTTGCCTCCTAGTCCTGTGACCGGAGACTCACATAATAGAGGGAATCAACGTCTACAAACTGTCTTCTGACCTCCACATGCATATCATGGAGTGTGTGTGTATGTGTCTGTGTGTGTGTCTGTGTGTGTGTGTGTTGAAATGTAATAAAAAGATGAAACTAGCTCAAGTGTCCATCAACAGATGAATAAATTATAGTATATATTTACAATCAACTATTACTCAGCCTTAAAAAGGATAGCGTACCAACATATGCCACAAAAGTTCATATATTATCTGATTCCATTTATAAAGAAATGACTGTTATAATTTGGATATAAAATGTCCTCAACAAGTACATGCACTGAATACTTAGTTTCCAGATACTGGTGTTATTTTGGAAGGCTCTGGAAACTTCAGAAGATTTCGGCCTAGTGAAAGTAGGAAGTAGGTCACCAAGGGTGCATTCTAAGGGGTTGTTGCATCTTGTCCTGGTCCCATCTCTCTTCTTCCTGTCTACCATGAGGCAGCAGCCTCTACATGCTTTTCCACCATCAGATTCTGCTTCATGATAGGCCCAGAAACAGCACCAATGGTTGTGGACTGAGCCTTCCTGACTGTGAGAGGCCAAAATCTGTCTTTTTTTTATTGGGTTGATGCTGTCAAGTTGTTGTTATTGTTGGTACTGGTGAGGGTATTTTTTTTTTTCTTTTAAGACAAGTTCTCTGTATGTCCCTTGGCTGGCCTGGAACTCTCTATATAGACCAGGCTGGCCTTGAACTCGGGGAGATCCACTTACTTCTGCCTCACAAATGTTGGGATTAAAGGTGTGCACCACCATGCCTGGCAAGGGTTTTTGTCATAGTGACAAAAAGTCTGACTGACACAATGTCTAAGGAGTAAATCCATATATATGGTAAGTAGATTGGTAGGTAACTGCTAGGGATGCAGAGTGGGAAGGATGAGGAGTAACTTCCTAATGCATTTTTATTTTGTGTTGTTGAAAATGTTCTTAGACTCACTAGTGATGATGGTTGTACCATGTTATAAATGGTTGATTTGACATCATGCATACATTCACATGGATGGGATTTTTTTCACAAGCACACCTCACCTACCTTCCCATGTCTCTTGCCATGACACCAGTGGCCGATGTAGGACACAGGCTGTGTGGCACACTTGAACATACCAAATCCATTCCTCATGCCGTTGATCACTTCTCCTTCATATGTGCTGCCATCTGGCCATGTGTACACGCCATGGTTCATGGGGATGTTCTTCACAAAGTCACCCTAAAGCAAAATGGCCACCAGAGTGACAGGAGAGGGCAATGAAGGGATTCCACACCCAGGGTCTGTTGGGAGTCTCCTGACCATCACTGACATTGCCCCTGGATCTTCTCTGGAAGTTGTGGATGTGCCCCTCATGTCCTCTTTGTGTTCTTGTCCTCTCTCACCTTGTTCTTCTAGTGCATGGAAATCCAGGAAGAATAAAATACTAGGAAGGCTGCATCTACACAAACTTCTGAGAAGCAAGCAAGTGACCAGGTAATGTGGTGGCTGCCAATCCTGACCTCAATTTTAGACTGTCAGGATCCACCTTGAAAAGATCTGGATGATTAGCCAGGTACTGGTCACCCATGGAAAACCTCTGTCTCCCCATGGTTCATCAAAACATTCTGCATATGTGTTAGTCAAGGCCACCTTCTGAAGAAATCACTGTGCACTGGCGGAGGGTGCCTTCATTGTGAGCAGCTCATAGTGATGTGCACCATGGCCCAAAGATGGTAGGTTCTCTTCCAGAATGGTTCTGTTGGTAATGTTGGTAGTGGTACTGGGGTACCAGGGCTCCCCATGTGCTAAGCTGGTGCTCTGCATAATTCTAAGACTTAGAATTCACTAGATACTCATCAGTCAGCAGAGAACACAACCATCGACTTTGGTCACTGGCTAGATAGCATGTTGGTGCCACCTGGCTCAACAAACCTGAGGATGCTTCAAGAACACAATCCCACCCATGCACCCCTTTGAATGGGCTGATTGTGGAGGGCTCTGTGCTTGCAAAGGAGGACCCTCAAACTCCAGAGAATTCCCAAAGATAGTAAAGCAGAAGGACCTGCCTGGCAAAATCACCATTCAGGGATCAGAAACCTTGAATGCTGGTGTTGGGCTAGGTGAGGTGTTACATGGAAAGGGAATTCTCTCAGAAAGCCTGGTCCTAACACCCTGTTGGGGCTGGATCCCTAGGCTCCCCTAAGTGGAGGGTCAACCCATCCTCGCTGTCCTCATACCTCTGCATCTCATATCCTGCTGTCATTTGAATACATGTGCTATATGCATGTGCCTTAAATGTCTCTGTTACCATTTATGAACATCATGGCATTAGTAACTCTGCAGTGGAGATGTCTAGAGCAGCACTTCAGGCACTCACAGGTTTTGTGGGTGAGAGCTGAAACTGGCACTGTCTCTTGGAGGGCAAATCTGTTCTCAGTTCTCACAATCAGTTTAAAAATACCCACTTCCCCTCAGCCCAGCAACCCAGATGGTCTTTGTGAAACCTCCATAAGGGAATATGTGCAGTCAGTATAAATGTTAGATCTGCATGGATGGATATGGCTTAATTACAAAAGAAAAAGAAATAAAAGAGAATATATAAACTGTGTTTGTACAAAGCCTGAGGGATTAAACATATATCTATGTGCTATGCAGGCTGAGAACATATAGATTACCACCAAACTCCATCCATGTCTGATGCATCCGCACAGGATACCTCTAGAGCCACAACTGAAAACAGCGACCGTGATCCCCAGACACTTGACACAGTCATCAAGTTACTACACTGAACACACAAGTTGGTCTCTGGATCCTTCTGTTCTCTGCAGTTTGTGTTCTGTGCTAACGCTTACCTTTTCATCTGTTTTTCTTTCTCGGAAATAGGGTCTTACTATGCAGACTCAGGTTGGCATGGAATTCAAAATCCTTCTGCCTCAGCTTCCCAAGTGCTGGGGTTACATGACACCAGCCCTGGCTATGCTAACTTACTTGTTTTGTTTCTTGTTTTTTTGTGACAGGGTCTTACTATGTAGCTCTGGCTGTCCTGAAACTCATTATGTAGACCAGGATGGCTTCAAACCTACAGACACTTGCCTGCCTCCCAAATGCTGGAATTAAAGGTGTGCACCAGCATGCCTAACTTAACTTACTTTTATAAAAATAGTATATCTAGAGGGCTAGAGAGATAGTTTCAACAGTTAAGAGCATGTATTGCTCTTATAGAGAACCTGAGTGCTGTTTCCAGTATTCATATCAGTGTTGTAAAATATTATTTTAAGATGTGTTATGTTTGTTTATGCTGTGGAACATTTATTTAATAATGCAAAGATGTGTTGCATTCCTTTACATTGCATTTGTTTAACTCTGTAAAGCTGTGTTGCTTTGTCTGTCTAAAATGGTCTAATAAAGAGCTGAATGGCCAATAGCAAGGCAGGAGAAAGGATAGGCAAGGCTGGCAGGCAGAGAGAATAAATAGAGATCTGGGAGGAGAAGAAGGAGCAAGAGAACAGGGAGAAGAGGATGCTAGGGGCCAGCCACCCAGCCACCCAGCCAGCCAGGGAGTAAGAGTGAAAGTAAGATATACAGAAGTAAGAAAAGGAAAAAGCCCAGAGGCAAAAGGTAGATGGGATGATTTAAAGTTGAGAAAAGAGGCCGGACGGTAGTGGCACACGCCTGTAATCCCAGCACTCGGGAGGCAGAGGTAGGTGGATCTCTGTGAGTTCGAGGCCAGCCTGGTCTACAAAGTGAGTTCCAGGACAGCCTCCAAAGCTACAGAGAAACCGTCTCGGAAAACATAAACAAACAAACAAACAAACAAACAAACAAACAAACAAATAAATAAAGTTGAGAAAATCTGGCAAGAAACAAGACAAGCTAAGGCCAGGCATTTATAATTAAGAATAAGCCCCCATGTGTGATTTGTTTGGGAATTGGGTGGCAGGCCCCCTAAAAGAGCCAAAGAGTTAAAACAATCAACAACATATCAGTAGCTCCCAATTGCATGTGACTCCAGCTTCAGAGGACCCAATACCTTCTTCTGACCTCTGAGAATACCTGAACTTATTGGACATAACAACGCATGCATGTGTGTGTGTGTGTGTGTGTGTGTGTGTGTGTGTGTGTGTGTGTGTGTTTTATTTTTATTTTAAAAAAATAGAAATGAAGCTGAGCGGTGGTGGCGCATACCTTCAATCTCAATCACAGTACTCAGGAGGCAGAGGCAGGTGGATTTCTATGAGTTCCAGGCCACCCTGGTCTACAGAGTGAGATCCAGGATAGGCACCAAAACTACACAGAGAAACCCTGTCTTGAAAACCCAAAAAATGAAATAAAAAAAAATGAATTCTTTAAAAATAGTGCAATAAGTTGACCATTAAATTCTACAATTAACTCTAATTCATGATAATGCTTTACCTCATATTTCAGTCCGTCAGCCCAAATATAAGTACCTTGTCCATGCATCAGTCCTTCTGAAAACATACCCTATGAAAGAAATAACAGTGGGCCTTAGATGGAAGCTGTGGTTGTTGGGCATCTGCAGACTGTGGCTCAGTCATACACTGGAATCCTGTCCATCCCTTCACCCACAGGCTGCCCAGCAACAGCTGCAGCACCAGCAGCACCAGTGTGGTCCTACTATGAGCATGCACCACACAGTGATTCATCCTGAGCCAGAAAGGATCCAAGGAGGAATTTCAAACTTCCTTAAAACATAGATCTGATCACCAGAGTCATATTCTCCTAAGTAAGCTCCTGGAAAATACCTGAACCATAGCCCAAAATGATTCAGATACTTTTGATTTTGCACTTTGATCCTCCAGGATTTGGGGCCAAGGATGAAGCTCAGTAGTAGAATGCCTGACTAGCATGTTCAAGGCCCTGAACTCTATCTCCTACATTGTAAAATGAAACCAAACAACAATATTATTTTAAAAAACCCAAATGCTTTATATATATGTATATATATTTTACAAATTATATATATTACAAATTACTTATATTAGGTAGATCCAATTAAAACTATCATTCAACTATCAGACAACATCACCTTTGTAAGTTTCATACTTTGTTTTCTCTTACTGGAAATTATCAGTGTGTGTGTGCACACGACTGTGTACTGACAGATACATACATGTATAGATATATATGTACATGTGTATAACTTAGGTTTGAGGGGATCCAATGCCCTCTTCTGGCCTCCATGGGCATCTGCTCACACATGAGTGGCTCTGTGCAACATTTTTTGGCCTCCTGAAATTCATTTAGCCCCCTCTGAAGATACCTTAAAATTTGTGAGCTCCTTGTGAGCTGCCTGTTTTTCTTTATGGTTCTTAGTTGTTCTTTTGCAGAGCTGCCAGCTTAAGTCATGCTGGGATCAAGAATAATGGGCCTCAGCGGTTTGTGTACCTGGAGTTGTGTCTGTGCCAATGGATACCCACACGCTCCAGAAGAGAGTTTGACATCACTGCTGCTGTTGTTGCTGTTATAACAGTGATGACCACCACTACTACTGTTTCTAGGATTGCCATTTCATAATTGGTTACTACAGCTAGCACAGTGGAGACCCTGGCAGCAAAAGTAGCTACCACAGTTAATTAATCTTTCATTCTATTGGGCATGACAAATTTAAATCAGTAGTTATATACATTTCGATTGGCTTTGAAAGTTATAAATTTACAAACTCAAGTTCCATTTGCTTTTGGGATACCATCTTACAAGTGGAGTACTTTTCAGTAAGGCTTGTTAAGGAAGGAAATGGCTCAGCTCCCTTTAGCCTACTGGCTATGGGTGGGTTAAGACTTCTGTTAGTCTTTTCTGTGTCAAACACACAGTTTGCAAGCCCAGTGCCATTTAGAGATCTTTGGCAAAAGTTAACTCTGCAGCTCTCACACGATTGAGCCTGTATGATAATGAGTATTCAGAGATGGGTAATATCTGGGGGGTACTTACCAACCTAAGACAGAACGCCTGTGTGGCCTGGACAGGTGTCTCCATGATGGGTAAGGTGTCCCACACAACCTAAGTCAGAAGCTCATTTTTTAGTAAAAGGGGGGACCTGTAGGTCCCTGGCCCCCGTTTTGGGTAACTGTTGCCTTGCTTGCTGACCTTGACCTTGATATCCTCCCTATGCTAATTCCCTGCAAGATTCCACCCTCCTGAATGCTTAAGGGAAGTTCCTCGGCTGTGTATCCAGCATATTGGGTGTTAACAGCTTAGATGCAAGATTGTAAAACATCAGAAGAGGGGTTGGGGATTTAGCTCAGTGGTAGAGCACTCGCCTAGCAAGTGCAAGGCCTGGGATTCAATCCTCAGCTCCAAAAAACCAAAAACAAAACAAAACAAAAATAACAAAACCAACCAACCAAACAAAACATCAGAAGTGAACATCCCCCCCCCCCATTGTACTGTAAGCCTGTATTTAAGACCTCCTCCCTCCTTCAATAAACGGCATTCAGCATTCAAAAAAAAAGGAAAGAAATTGAAGACAGCGATGTTCTAAAAAGGAAGATGGTGTGTCATGGGCCTATGAGGATGCTGGAATAAAGTCTATCAAATTGTGCAAACAGGAAAATTGTATACTATGTGAATTATCTGTCAATAAAGATCATATATATATATATATATATATATATATATATATATATATATATAAAGAATTATTCTACTATAATAAGCATATGTTTCTGATAATCTGGATTAATGAACATCTTAATTGTGCCCTACAAATAAAGGTTAAAAAAATGAAAAGACCCTAAAAAATCCAACAATTATGAAACAGTTGCGTTTAGAAATTTTGAGCTTTATGCAGGATCACAATGAACTGTCATAGCCAAGGAGTTAGCATTTCCTGGGTGCCAAGCTTCAGTTAGGATGATCAGAAATTTCTGGGCTGTGAGGGTGGTAGCTGCACAATAATTCGAAAATGTTTAAGGACATTAGACTGTCCACTTAAAAAGGTTAAAATAATAAATGTTGTGTATGTATCAAATTTTTAAAAAATTTATCTTTTATTTTGGTGTGGGTCCTACAATGATAAAAACCATATAGTAATACATAAAAATGTGTAAGTGAAAACAATTCAAACTGTACTCTATCTTATGTGATTAATATATACAATATTAATGTATCTATTCAAAGAATGAAAGAAACAATGTTGATTGAATACATTTATAGCAAAATGACAGTGAAACTGAGATTTTGCTCTTCTTGGTTCATTTGTTTTTACTTTTTGCAGTGCCAGGGATGGATGCAGGTTAGGGCCGTGCTCTACCACTGTGCTGCCCCTATCCCCCAGGCCTGAGACTTTGCTCATCACAGTTGGCCTGAGTTTCATCTCTGTTGTTGTGATAAAGCACTCTGACCAAAAGCAACTTAGAGAGAAAGGATTTATTTGGTTTACACGTCCAGCTCACAGTCCATTGAATGAGTCAGGACAGTAACTCAAGCAGGAACTTGAAGCAGAAAACATGAAGGAGTGCACCTGGGTGGCTTTTACTTATCTAGTTTTCTTATACAGCCTAGGACCACCTGCCCAGGGAATAGTGCTGGGAGCCATCCTGGTAGTGGACACAGGTCCCAGCAGAAGATGTAAGGAGTTGGCAGGGTTGGGGGTGGGGTGGGGTGTATGTGGGGTAATGATAGATGGAAATGAGCAGACCATAGTGGGGGTAGAATCTTGCAGCCTGACTGACCAGCAGCTAGAATGCTTCTTTTTTTATACAGAATTTAGTAAGCAGGGATACATTCATATTGTTCCAAAACATAGATCATATCATTTTTGTTTTGGACATGTGTTTCACTTCCTCTTGCTCATCTTTTAGTCATCATTAATAAATTATGATGGAACAGAGTTATCATTTCCAATCATTTTCCCTCAAGTTTTGGTATCATTGATAAACAGAGATTTTGGGTTGGGGATTTAGCTCAGTGGTAGAGTGCTTGCCTAATAAGTGCAAGGCCCTGGGTTCAATCCTCAGCTCCAAAAAAAAAAAAAAGAGGTGATAAACAGAGATTTTTACTCATTAACCCCATTACCCAATTTTTAAGAATCTAGAGGCATATGACAGCCTGTGTTCAGGCCAGTAGCTTTCGTGGCTACAAGGACATTATACCAAAATAAAATCTTCAAGTCAGCCTGGACATATTGTCATGTCCCAAGCAGTGCATTATTAACTCTTATTGGTCAGAGTGACCCAAAAAATTCCTCAGGCCAAAGCTGCTGTAGTTATTATTCAAATTCTGGTATAATAAGAATGTTTATATTTTATATCTTTATAGAATTTGTCTATATGTATAATCCTGGCATTTTGTTATACCTTGGTCATACGACATGCTAAATTTTCTAAGAAAGGGAGGTCCTGACACTTCATTCTTTTATCATCTTTTCCATTCCATACTTTGCTCATCAATATAAGTCTCTGTGTAGGGCTGAGGTAACTTCAGCTAGTCTAACTTAGTTGCTGTATATGCCATGTAATTGCCTGAGTGAATAGTGGAAAGAGGGTTGCAATCTGATCTGTGGCCAAGTCCTCTAGCCTACTGAATTTTGTTGACCGTTTTGAGTTTACTTTGTTTTGAATATCTTGTTCCTGTGTAAGTACAGGGACGGATGTTTCAAGAATGTCTCATAGCCTCATAAAGAGGCTTTTTTATGTGTGTCACAATCTCCAAGGAGTAAGGTAGATAAGGACATCTCCCTAAAAGTAGGAGGAATAGTATGTTCAGGACTGTTCTGAGGAAGCTTAGAAGCTGTATTCCTGGGAGATGTCATAAATGATTCTTGTGAAATTTCCCATCAATCCAATATCCCCAAATTGTACAAATATTAAAAGTCCCTCAAGTATACAAAAGGTGGATATGAAAGCCAAAGGTGGCATGGCAGTCATCGTGTGGCTCAGTTTTGCTGGATCTTTGTCAAGCAGCTGTGCTGGCCTTATGACTTTTGCCATTCCCAGCAGATATAGCTGTGCTAGTTAGGACTACAACAATTGCAAACTGTACTAGACATGTATTTTTTTAAAAAGATCATCTCTCCTTAAAAGGTACAGTCTAACAACTATTTGCATAGCATTTGCATTATATTCAGTATTGTAAATTGTACAGATATGAACAATGAATATGTGAGGGCAATGGGATGCAGGTTGGTAGCAGGGCACTTGGATAGAATACTCAAGGTTACTTAGGTAGAATACTCAAGGTCACTTGGATAGCACACTCAAGGTCTCTTGGGTAGAACACTCAAGGTCTCTTGGGTAGCATACTCAGGTCATTTGGATAGCATACTCTAGATTACCGGGATAACACACCACACTCAAAGCCCTGGATTCCATCCTCAGCACCACAAGAACACAACAACAAAGTATATGGGAGGATGTGCACAGGTCTATTTTTTTAAAGATTTATTTTTGTGTGCTTGTGTGTGCGCATACACACACTTGCACGCAGCAAGTGCAGTGCTTACAGAGGCCAGAAGAGGATATCATATCCCCTGGATCTGTAGTTAATGGCAGTTGTGAGCTACCATTCTGTTGCTGGGAACCAAACACCAGCCCTCTTCTACAAGGACAACAAACATTCTTAACTGCCGAGCCACCTCTCTAGTGCCAGTGGTATGTGGAGATTCTATGCAAACACAACAACATTTTGTGTGGAGGACTTAAGCATTCATCTTTGGTAATGAGCCTATGGATGACTGTGTTTACTTGGTGACATATCTATGCTTTGTCAATAGTTAAATATCAGGAAAAAAATGAAACCTTAAATAAGTACTTCAGTTACACTGAGTCATACTTTGCCTCAAGTAGGTGGCTGGGGTTCGGGATAAAATCATAGTAGATCTAATGGTCTAGAGGAATCAGTGGAATTCACTCAAGTCTTGTAAATCTAAGACTTTCAATCCACCTTTCCCCCAGCCCTCCTGGCTCCAATAATTATGACTTACATGGTAGGTGTTTCCGCCTTGAAAGACAGCGAAGCCTTCTCCCTCATACAGTCCCCGCACTTTCTCCCCTTCATAACTACAAAGAAATAGAGTTCAAACTCATGAGTGGTGTGGGTGTGACAGTGGGTTAAAGTATATAGGATATCAGGGACATGCCCCCTTGTGGTACGTGGGGTTTAATAGGTACAGAATTTCTGTCTGGAAAGAGGGTCAGGACATTCTGGAAACAGAACTCAATGAAAGCTGTAAAATACTGAATACCCTGAAATATACATTTCATTTATTTCCATTTTTTAAAATCCCTCTCTGTGTTTGTGTAGAGGGATGGTCTATGTATGTACATGCAAGTGACCCAGAATCATCCTTGACTGCTCTTCCACCTAACCCACTGAGGCAGGGTCTCTCAATCAAACCCAGAGCTTGCTAATATGGCTAGTCTTTCCAGCTAGTTTGCTCTGGAGATTCCCTGTCTCTGTCTTCCAAAGCTGGAATTACATACTGGTGGACCACCACACTCACCTGGCATTTCCCTAAGTTTCTGGGGATCTGAACTTTGGGCCTTATGTTTGCATGGCTAGCAGTTTAACCACAAGCCTGAATTTACTAGTCCTGAATTACACCTTTTCAATAGTCAAAATAGCAAATTTTATGTATGTTTTACCATGATGAAAATATCCTCATGGAATTGGAGCGATGGTTCAGTGGTTAAGAGAACTTGTTGCTCTTCCAGGGAACCTGGGTTTGATTCCTACCACCCACACAGTAGCTTACAACCACTTGTAACTTCAGTTTAAGGGGATCTGATGCCCTCTTCTGGCTTCTGTGGGTACCAGACCCACATGTGGTGCACAGCCATATCTGTAGGCAAACACTCATACATATAAAATGAAAATAAACAAATCTTTAAAAACTATTTTAAGAGCCAGGTGTGGTGGCACATGCCTTTAATCCTAGCACTCGGGAGGCAGAGGCAGGTGGATCTCTGTGAATTTGAGTCCAGCCTGGTCTACAGGTGAGATCCAGGACAGCCAGGACTACACAGAGAAGCCCTGTCTCAGAAAACAAAAACAAAAACAAACAACAACAACAACAACAACAACAAAAAACAACTACTAAATTTTTTTTTTTTTTTGGTGGAGAAACTGGAAAAATGATTCAGTTGATAAAGCACCTGCCATACAAACATGAGGACCTGAGTTTAGATCTCCAGTACCCACTTCAAAGTCAGGTGCAGCAGCACACTTCAGTCAGTAAAATGCATACCATGAAAGTATGAAGACCTGATTCAGAGCCCAACCAGAAGTATAGGCGGGACAAGAGAGTAGAGAATTCTGGGAAGTAGAAGGCTGGGGAGAGAGACTGCCAGCTGCCGCCATGAGAAGCAACATGTAAAGACATTGGTAAGCCACAAGCCATGTGGCAAAGTATAGACTAACAGAAATGGGTTAATTTAAGATAGAAAAAGTAGATAACAAGACGCCTGTCATGGCCATACAGTTTGTAAACAATGTAAATTTTTGTGTGTTTTTTTGGTTGGGTCTGAGCGACTGTGAGACTGGCGGGTAAGAGAGATTTGTCCTGACTGGGCCAGACAAAAAAACTCTAACTAAAAATGGCGCCCAACGTGGGGCATGAACCCACGACCCTGAGATTAAGAGTCTCATGTTCTATCGACTGAGCTAGCCGGGCTTTTTTTTTTTTTTTAGTTAAAAGGGAGGTTTATTTTGTGGGGTAACTTACAAATGAAGGGGTAGGTTACAGGGTCTGGCAAGGGTATAGCGCAGTCCGGCGGTGTTCTCTGGAGAACTCTGCTTGGTCTACCTCCTGCGTCCAGAGTCCGGGAACCAAGAGACAGAGCTCTTCCCGATCCTTCGTCTTCCGCTTCCTCCTCTGCCCCGCCTTGTGGGCGTGACCATTACCGAAGCCTCAGTGGGGATTGGAACTTCCAGGCCAATGCTGGGATAGCTACCCACTACACAACACCCACATTAATAAAATAGAAAATAAAGAATTGGAAAGAAAGGAAAAGCTAGGCATTGTGGTACACGTTTGTAATTCCAGCAGTCAAGCACTGGTGAGACAGAGAGGATCCCTGGAGCGAGTCAGACCATCCAACCAAATCTGCGAGTTCCACACTCATACACAAAAGTGTTCTTGGAGGTAGGGAATTGCATGAGCCAGGCAGTGGTGGTGGTGGTGGAGCTTGCCTTTAACCCCGCACTCGCACTCGTGAGGCAAGCAGGTGAATCTCTGGGTTCAAGGCTACTCTGGTCTACAGAATGAATTCCAGGATGCCTGGGGCTACACAGAGAAATCCTATCTCAAAGAAACAAAACCCACAACCACAACAAAACCACACGAGGGTTCACACGCTCCCATCAAACATACTTTCATGTGACATTCGGGTTACAGAGTCTGGCCTGTCACACCCCAGGAAAGTTACTGCTGCAAACCGCAAAAATATATAAAGTAGGATTTCAGCTGATTATGACAAAGAAGCAGCCAAGGGCCTCCCAGAGGTCAAGCTGAGGCTCAAGGAGTCTTGGTGATATTTGGTTTTTGATTATTAGCCACTTACTGCTATGAGTTTCTTGTGTGCTAGTGTAGTTTTCCCACCATTTATTGGGCACCATTTCCCCTCTACTAAAGGAGTATTCAGATAACCTTCTGCACTGACAGCTATGCACAGCCAGAACCCAGTTCAAGCCTCCCTGTAACTATTGTCATTAGCAGTATCTGGCCAGGACCATCCCCAGAGGGACAAAAGTATCTTATCAGACATACCTCTGTACTCTCTAAGAACAGACTTAAGCATCCAAAGCCAAACCAAATAACACCTGTCTCCTAGGTCAGGTGGATAGCTTTATTTCTTGTACAATTTAGGGTGAGACCCTCCTTTCTTACAACCTTACTAAGAGACCCCTAACTTCTTGCCTAACCACTTCTAGGAATGTAGACTGAGCACACGGACCCCCTTTTTGATACACTAACCAGTCATTAGCACTCAGGTGACCTCTTCTTTTACCACTTTCATTTTGGGTTGTAAAAGAAAGCCTGAGGAAAATTCTTACTTGCCTTTATGACCTTGCAGGAATTCAGGCCTGGTGACCTGGCTGGAGGGGGAGGATTGTGATTGTTTGAGTATATAACTGTAAAGCTAGAGATTGAGGGAGAATTAAAGCAAATGGACTAAAGAGCTCAGAGTGCTTAGATTCATTTCTTGAAATAGTTCTTGCCATTTGTGGTTCTCTTGTGAGCCCTAGGAAACGTATTATTGAGGCTGGCCCTTTAATAAATACTACACAAGTTACCTTATTGAGGCTGGCCCTTTATAAACACAAGTTACCTTTCTACTATGAGTTTGGTCAGGACGGGCTCTTCATACTGGGTTTCATCTTCACTCTGATACATATCTGTGGAATCTCTTTTGGGTGCCGATTGCTTGAGTGACATTTCCAGTGTTGACATGTTGGCATTGGTGGGTACTTCCTGCTTATTGGCATTGCCATTTTGTTTGGAAGCCTCTGGGTAATCAGAATTAGAGGAGGGAGAGCGAGCCGACTTATCTCCTTTCTTGTCTGCTTTTTTCTTTTCTTTCACCATGGCCTTTGGAAGAGGTAGAGTTTACCTTAGATACCGAGTTAGCCAATGATTCCTTTGGGAAGATGCAGTTTTGTTTCAAAGCACAGATGGGTTTTACCTGAAAAATAAAAGTTATGTCTCTAAATACCTGACTGTTTCAATTGTAAAAAAATGTCATTATTGTTCTACTAAAGCCTGAATAACAACAAAAATATAACTCAATTTCAATATTGCATAGATAGTTTTAAAAATGTTTAATAATGAACCATTATGAACCATTATTTCACTTACAATTTTATTGCATTTATCTATTCATTTTGTGCCTATGGGTATGTGTAGGGCACATGTGTGTCACGGCAGATGTGTGGAGGTGAAATGACATTTTCTGCAGATGGTTCTCTCCTGTCATAGTGTGTCCTGGGGATCAAACTCAGGTTGTCTGGCTTGGCAGCAAGCACCTTTAGCCACTAAGCCATTTTTGCCAGCCAATGTGACATTGTGTCTTTTCAAAGAGTGCTGTAGTCAGGAATGGCAATCCTTAGCCGGTAAAGCGTGTGCCTCAAAGGCACAAAGACCGGAATTTATATCCCACGGCTGTCTGTTCTTCTCTTTGGGGAGCCGCCATCCAGCTCCCAAATAAATCACACACGGAGGCTTATTTTTAATTATGAATGCCTGGCCTTAGCTTGGCTTAATTTCTAGCCATCTTTTCTTAAGTTATTCTATCTACCTTTTGCCTCTGGGCTTTTCCCATTTTCTGACTTCTGTAAATCTTACTCTTTCTCTGTCTTGTTGGGTGGCTGGGTGGCTGGCCTCTGGAGTCCTCCTTCTTCTCTCACTGCTAGCTCCCTCTTTCCCTCCATCTCTTTTCTCCTATATATTCTCTTTGCCTGCCAGCTTTACCTATCCTTTCTCCTGACTCCCCATTGGCCATTCAGTCCTTTATTAGACCATAAGTGTTTCAGAGAGGCACAGTAACACAGCTTCACAGAGTTAAACAAATGCAACATAAACAAAAGTAACACACCTTAAAATAACATTCTACTACATCCCACAACCCATGTAAAAAGCTGATGCAGTAGCATGCATCTGTAATACCAGCAGGGGGAGACAGGATCCTACAGCTTACCCACAGAGCTCCAGGTTCAGTGACAGACCTTGTCTAAAAATCATAAGGTTGGGCTGGGCAGTGGTGGTGCATACCTTTAATCCCAGCAGTTAGGGAGGCAGAGCCAGGCAGATCTCTGTGAATTCGAGGCCATTCTGGTCTACAGCGGGAGATCCAGGACAGACACCCTACACTGAGAAACCTGTCTTGAAAAAACAAAAATAAAAAAATAAAAAATAAAGTTGGGTTGGGAGAGATGACTCTTTAGGCAAAGGTACTTGCTACAAGCCTGACAACCTGGGTTCAGTCTCTTCAATCTGCATGGTGGAAGGAGAGAACTGACTGTAAGTTGTCCTCTGACCTCCACAAGTGCACTGGAGTTGCACGTGTGTGCGCACACACACACATAATAATGATGATAATAATAATAACACATACACCACACACAATTTAAAAACAACATACAAGTAAAAAAATCAAGTCCATAAGAACATAAGGCTCCTGTATATTGGCAGTGTTGTATCCTTATGAAAACTGCTTTCTGCTTCAGATATCAAAATGAATAGTAGTACCTTGTGTAAAGATTGGGATGGCACAGAAAAATTACTCAAGTATGCAATTCAGAACAATTGATACAGAGTGATTGACACTTCATGCTTTTGAATTTGAAATACTTGGCTGCCTAGGCTCTAGAGAACTACAATAGTGACTTCTTGTATGTGTTGTGTGTGTGTGTGTGTGTGAGAGAGAGAGAGAGAGAGAGAGAGAGAGAGAGAGAGAGAGAGAGAGAGAGAGAGAGACAGAGACAGAGAGAGAGACAGAGAGACAGAGAGGAGGCTTGAGTTCAGCACTGGGTCTTCCTTTATCTCGCTCCATCTTATTTTTTTGAGATAGGGCTGCTCACTGAACACTGAAGCTAACAATTAGGTGAACTAGTTAGTCAGTGAGCCCCAGGGATCCTCCTGTGTCTGCATTAAAATATTAAAAAATATTTTTGAACATTTTATTATTTTTGTGTTTATGGGTGTTTTGTTTGCATGTATGTCTAGGCAACACATGCATGCAGTGCCCAGGGAAGCCAGATGAGGCATCAGATCCCTTTGAATTGAAGTTAAAGAGAGTTGTGGGCTGCCACTTGGATGCTGGGAACTGACTCTGGCTACGAAAATCTGACAAGAGGAAAAGGTTTCTGAATGCACAATCAAAATTAATTCAAAATCAAATGCATAATGAATCCAACATGTTTCGGGCACAACTCTCCTGGGTTTTCAGACAGCTTCTTTGTCTTTTAAGGTTTTTTGTCTTTGTTTTAAAATTGTGTGTATGTGTGGGGAGGGGGGTGTATGTAAGTACCCTCAGAAAAGGATCCTTGGAATCTGGAGATATAGGTGGCTATGAGCCACTTGACATGGGTGTTAGGAACTGAACTCGGGTCCTCTGGAAGAGCAATATACACTCTTAACCACTAAATCTTTGCTTCAGCTCCATCTTGGTTCTTAACACTCAATATGTGCACTCTACTGTATATGCCATCATGCCACTGTAATGCTAACAAATGCTACTTTAAACACCCCAGCTCAGATTTAAGACGATTACATTATATGAACTGCAGGGTTTTTACTACACAGTTTCCTACTTTCATAGAACTATGATTTAATTACAGAAAACAAAGGCAATGTTTCCTACTGTCATTTCTCAGTGTGTATCTTTGTGTTAGAATGTTTAAAATTTTTAATTAATTTTTTGTGTGTGACAGAGTTATCATGATCAAGTAGCAGGCACTCAACTGCTGAGCCACCTCTAAAACCCTAAGACTTAATTTTACATAAACAAGCAGGCTAGCAAGAAGACTTCATAGGTTAAGGCACTTGCCATCAAGCCAGGTGACCTGAGTTCAATTCCTGGAATCCACGATGAAAGAGAATCAATTTCTGCAAGCCGTCCTCTGACCTCCATATGTGCAAGTGACACACTAGCCATAACTGTAGTAGAGTATTATTTTAAGGTGTGTTACTTTTGCTTATGTTGTACTTGTTTAATTCTGTGAAGCTGTGTTACTGTGCCTGTGTAAAACACCCGATGGTTTAATAAGGAACTGGCCAGTGCAAGGCAGGAGAAAGGACAGGCAGAGCTGGCCAGTGCAAGGCAGGAGAGAGGACAGGCAGAGCTGGCCAGTGCAAGGCAGGAGAGAGGACAGGCAGAGCTGGCCAGTGCAAGGCAGGAGAGAGGACAGGCAGAGCTGGCCAGTGCAAGGCAGGAGAAAGGACAGGCAGAGCTGGCCAGTGCAAGGCAGGAGAGAGGACAGGCAGAGCTGGCCAGTGCAAGGCAGGAGAGAGGACAGGCAGAGCTGGCCAGTGCAAGGCAGGAGAGAGGACAGGCGGGGCTGGCAGGCAGAGAGTATGCAGGAGAGAACTGGGAGGAGAGAGCTGAGATCTAGGAGCTGGAGAAGGAGGAGGAGGACTCCAGGGCCAGCCAGCTACACAGCAAGGCACGGAGTAAGAGTACAATTTACAGAAGTAAGAGAACAGAAAAAGCCCAGAGGAAAAGGTAGATGGGATAATTTAAGATAAGGAAAACTGGCTAGAAACTAAGCCAGGCTAAGACTGGGCAATCATAATTAAGAATAAGCCTCTGTGTGTGATTTATGGGGAAGCTGAGTGGCAGGACCCCCAAGAGAGCAAAAACAATACATAACCTCCACCTCATTAAATAAATAAAATGGGGGGGGGGTGAAGCTTTGGAGCCGAGCAATAAGAGCACTTGCTGCTCTCATAGAGGATCTGAGTTCAGGTCCCAGCGTTTATACTGGATGCCTCACAGCCCCTTGTGACTCAGCCTCCATGAGTATGTATATACACACACACACAAAATAAATCTTAAAAAATAAATAAGCACATAATTAGTATACAAATTTGCTTTATTTAATAAATGGTATATATATATATGTGTATATGTATATACACACACATATATCCCAAAATGTTTTGAAGTAAATTTAATTATTATTTACTATCATTAAATATTTGTTGTGCACACCTATTTTATAAACTAAAGCCTGGGTCATGCAAAAATTTCCTGGGCAAAAAGGGGGAGTGGAAAATGTGCAAGCAACTCTGTTGTAAAGGTTCACTACTGAGTGGCTCTCATCACCACAGGGGGCAGAAGAGAAAGGATGAGGTGTAGAGCTGAGAGAAAAGTTCCAAAGCCACTGTTTTCAGGTACTGTGATACTGATCTCACTCATCGTGTCCTATTACATGAGGCAAGCAAGACATAAAGAAATCCCCGGCTACAAAGAAGTCTGGTGCAGGCTCGTGCACCCTGAGGGTGGATAGAGTGGCACTCATGCCTGCCTCTGGTAGGCATGCTCAACCCCACCTCAGAGCTTCTCTTTCTCCAACGCCCCGCCTTTTCCCGCCTTTCCGTCCCCACTTGTCCAAAAGCCTGATGAATACCAGCTGCTCTCCGCTCTCAACTTTAACAGGTATTTACTCCTTTCCTGGTCCTCTACAAGTGAAATTCAAACTACAGATAAAACTTGTTTCTTTTCTTTTCTATTTTTTTAGCTGAGGATCGAACCCAGGGCCTTGTGCTTGCTAGGCAAGTGCTCTACCACTGAACTAAATCCCCAGCCCCACAACCCAAACTTGTTTCTTATAGAGATGTCTTGACCCCATTCCGACAAGTCGTCAAATCATTGCACAAGTAACCTGGAAACCAGCTTTTTCTCTGGGCATGATCTCAGCACCACTCCCCCCAACTGCAGGATCCCCTTTATCAATCAAGCACTGGCTCAAGTCTTGGGAGGCTAAGGAAGGAACTGGCCCAAGTTTTAAGTTGTTGCTATGCACACAGGACTACCCTAGGGTGCTCACCCACTTGCTCTGGCCAGGCCTGTAGATCCAAAGGACTTCCCCTCCTGAGAGTTAGGTGGTTTCCAAGCAACTGCCACAAGCCCCTCCTACTGTGCTCTTAAAGGGGCCGCGATGCCAACACAAAGCTGTAGAGCATCCAGGTTTTACCATGCTTATTCTCAAGAGAGGAACTGAGCACTTGAGTTGGATGTACTTGGCCTGGATTTCCCCAGATCTAACTGCGAAGTGTGTGGTCCCTCTTAACAGGTTTTCTCACGATAAAACAGAATAATGCAGGCTTTTGTTTTCTAGCACTGCCTTAAACCAAACAATGGTTTGAAGCCACATGATTCTAACAGCTCTAAGTTGCAGGCCAGGCTTGGAGGTTTCCATGGAGTCTGTATACTTGTGTTCCACTTTGAAGAACTTATGTGACAGATGGAGCCCATCAGACTGCATAGGACAACTCCCTCATCACTAGGATCTCTAATCCCACCTGAAGTCCCCCTTGTCATGTATAAGGTGAGTCACAGGTTTTGAGGAGCCAAAACTGTAGCTCCTACGACTCCCAATTTGCACTGTTCCTGTGAATATTGAGACCCTGCAGACCAGCAGCAACAGTTTGTGGTTTGAGACATAACCCTGACTGGCATGGAACTATATATCAGCCCAGGGTTGGCCTTAAACTTACAGAGATCATCAGCCTGTTTCTGCTGTGCTGGGATTTATAGGCCTGTGCCACCTTGCCCAGTAGTAACGCAAATTTTGACATAATAAATGTAAAGAGCTATATGTTTCTGCCCCTCATTACATCTGAACCATGGCAGATCTTTTCCAGAAGGCCCACAGCACAGAGGAAACTGCAAGAGGAACTGCCTACACCTGTCATCACTGGACCCTAACTATAACCCAGACTCTACAGGAGGCATTTTTATTGCCATTTTTGGCACAGCTCAAATGGACAAGGTTCCATGGGAACAGAAACAAAACCCATAGTTCCATACCCCAAGAAAACCAAATTATAGCGCTGAGCTATAGAAAACTCAAATTTTCTTCTTCCACTCCCTGCCCCAGGCCCTGCTTCCCACTAGAGGCACTAAGGAACATTTAAAAAATAATGACCCCAGCCAGGTGTGGTGGTGCATGTCTTTAATCCCACCCAGAACTCAAGAGGCAGAGGCAGGAGAATCTCTGTGATTTCAAGATCAGTCTGCTCTATATAGCAAATTCCAGGTCAGCCTGGGCTATACAGAAAGACCTTGTCTCATTCCTTCTCATTCCTGTCCCCAAAAGTGATGCCAACTTCTATTCAGTAGTTTCTTTCCAAAAAATAAAGAATCCCCCCCTCCTTTTTTTTTTTAATTTAACATGAGCCAGGATTGAGCTACTGATTTCAAAAGACCCTAACTGTTAATTTGAGTGTGTGATGCATACTTGTAATCTTAGTACTTGGGAGGTGGAGGCAAGATCAGTTCTAGGCCAACCTTGGCTACAAAATAAGTTCAAGACAAGCCTGAGTTACATGAAACTGTCTCAAAACACAGGGGCTTAGGGTGGGGGAGAACAAGAAAGTAAACAAACATGAACTCAACTGTCATTAAGGGCTGAAAGCTGCAGACTACAATACCCCCCAGCCAGAGGGAAGACTGCTAACTTCCAAAGGGCTCTCCTTGCTTTTCTATGACATATCTTTGCACACCCATCCCCAAACACACACACACACACACACACACACACACACACACACACACACACACACCACACACACAACACACACATATGTACACCACATGCACCCTCATTGCAGAACAATAACTGCAGACATGGTGAAAGGGCTTAAAAAATTCTTTTTCCTTTTTGGAATGGAGTCTCATTAATGTAGCTCAGGGTGGTCTCAAACTCCTGGCCTCAAGTGAGCCTCCCACCTGGGTCTCCCAAGTACCTGGGCTGGCGGCACACTATGCCTGGCTTAACATTGTTTTTAAGTGGGTCTGATACATTACAATAGCATGTTAATTTTTGAACAATGATAAACAGGTTACTTGAAACCCTGTCTTTCCAAAACCAAATCATCTGTAATAAACTCTGTCCTACAATCAGTATCACTTCTGAGAAATGACATCCAGATTTGCAATGTGCCTCATGGTTGGCCTTCCATGGGGACAGTTCCAGGGGTGGTCCATCTCACCCATGTGGGTGATGAGCTTCTTCATCTCCTTTGTATTGAGAGCAGTTCCAATCATCACCTGAGTATGAGACAACAAGGGAGAGTTGGACTGGACTTTGTTAAAACAGTCTTCAGAAGCACAGGGTTCCTAAGATGAGACCAGACAAGATCATAGCTCAAAAACATTTTCTAAGAACCTTCCCCCAAAGGTCCCATCTTCTGACAGCTCAGTGCTCCACATTTCTGTTGAGCTTCCAGCTTTCACAGCTCTGGCTCTAGTGGCATAACCACTCAAGAAGTGAATCAGCAGCCCCCTTCTCTCAACAGTTCCACATGACTTCACTTTTCTCCTCTCATCCTGGCAAACAAAGTGGTTTGGAGTGCCTCTCCCCACTTGTGTGTGTGTGTGTGTGTGTGTGTGTATGTGTGTGCATGTGCATGCATGCATGTGTTCGTGTATGTGATCGTGAATGTGTGGGTGCACGCATGTGCACACTTGCTCATGCCTGAGTGCATGGAAGCCAAAAGTTGACACTGATGTCTAATATGATCTACCTTAGTTTTTGAGACAGGATTCTCTCATTGAACCTGTATCTCATTATTGTGCCTAGACTAGCTAGCCAGTGAGCCCCCGGGATTCACAGGATTCCCCAGAGCAGGGATTACCCAGCCTTCACTAGCATTTCCCATACAAATCTGAGTGGCACAGCACACAGCATCAGTGTCAGCAAACAGCCCCTGTGGGACACTTGTGACTAAATGGTTCTACTGGAGTTTTGATGGTATTGTCTCAGCCTGGAAGCAGGAAATCTTTCTCAATAGGTCCAGAGATGAAACAGGTATACACAAAGCTAACTGTTAGGCTCAAGAAAACTCTGAGATAAAACACTGTGTAGTATCTGTAGAGAATGAGCAGCAAGCCTGACTAATGTAGACTTGGCTGTCATGCTATACCAACAGACAATACGGCTCTCTATATCTTACAGCCATCATGAAGGTGCTTATCAGCATAGCCAAACCAAGAGTGGAACTGAGAACTCCCTTGGGCCCTCCAGACCCCAGGGGTGGAGCTTCTTTTACTTACAGACTTCCGACAGGCTCGAGAAGCAAACATCTGCCTGACTCTTGAGGGCCGGCACATGACCCCAGGGCTGTCACTTAGCATAAAGATCAGTTCATCTATATCTTGGGGTCCAAAGGTCCAGTTTTTACTAGTTGGCAAGGAAATCAATTTAGCCCTTTCAGTGACTGGAGCTAAAAGAAAAAAAATGAGGAGAATCTATTATTGGAGAAAAGCATTTTAGTTCATGGCTACTTCTAATGAAGACCCACACACCCAAAGGCAGGCAAGCACAAATGCTTCTAAGCTTTAAACACAACCCTCCAGTCCTAATGGTTAACTCACCATCCTCATCAATGACAAAATCAAAGCCATTCTTTCTGAATATTTCCAGATTTTCTATCAGCACAGCTTCATTGACAGCAGTTAAGTTCAGAGTCTGGGGCCTGGAAAACAGGAGACTCAAACTATAAACCAAGGCAAATATTTGCCTACAGAGCAGAAGGGAAAGCAAATAGCACTATTGTGGTTGGCTTATAAAATGTCCCTTAAAAAGACCCACATGGGGGGCTGGAGAGATGGCTCAGAGGTTAAGAGCACTGACTGCTCTTCCAGAGGTCCTGAGTTCAATTCCCAGCAACCACATGGTGGCTCACAACCATCTGTAATGAGATCTGGTGCCCTCTTCTGGCCTGCAGACATCTTAAAAAAAAAAAAAAAGACCCACATGGATCAGACATGGTGCGCATGCCTTTAATCCCAGTACTCAGGAGGCAGAGGCTGGCAGACTTCTGTGAGTTCTACGGCCAGTCAAGGCTACGTAGTGAGACCTTGTCTCAAACAAACAAACAAACAAACGAACAAAAAGGCTCATACATACAAGGCTTCATAAGTGTGCAACACTCTACACCAGGCCTAATATGTTCAATTACTCTTCACCAACAGGATTTTCTGGCCATTCAGTGAACACCATCTCATACAGCTAAAAAGAGCTGATACCTAAAGAACATATTAGGTGTGAGACCTCCGGCAAGTTGATTAACATCTCTAGGTGTGCACCATTTATTATGGTGAGATGGTGATGGCAACAGCAACTACCCTGTATGTCTGCTTGGATTAAACTGCTTCAACACAGTTTATCACATAATAGGTACTCAATTGATGGAAGCTATGACAATTATTATGTGAAAATTATAATGGGCAGTGGTGGCACACACCTTTAATCCCAGCACTTGGGAGGCAGGGGCAGGTGAATCTATGTGAGTTCAAGGCCAGTCTGGTCTACAGAGTGAGTTCCAGGACAGCTAGGGCTACACAGAGAAACCCTGTCTTGAAAAACAAAAAAAAAAAAAAAAAAAAAAAAAAAAAGAAAAAAAAGAAAAGAAAAAAAGATTATCATGGCAAAAACCAACATTTATACATATATGGATATAAGCTATTTCATCTCAGATGGTGGGAGGGATGTGAGAAACAGCACTGGAAATCCCAAAGCCTGTGTGAACTCACGTGATAAGCCTCTGCACCTGGAGCACAGTGTGCTGCTGCAGCATCTCAAAGTTGTACTTCTCATCTGCAGCATGCTGGTCCACCAGGAAGAGGTCCTCCTTCAGTTTGGTGATTATAAATCCCAGGTTAAATTGACCCAAGATCTCCATCTCCGCAAACATCGATTTACTGTAATACAAAACATTAGTTATAAGACATTGTTGATGATTATTTCTGATTATAAACAGATCCATTTAAAAATAAAAGACCAAGTACTACAAAAGCACAAAATAGGAAAGGTAACAACTGTACTTTCTTTATAAACATAACATAATTAACCACATATTAAGTGCTCCAGGGATGGCCTTAGTGACTACTGTCAATAATTTGTCATGTGCTTCTATACTTCCTCTCTACATGAATTTCATTTTTAAAAATGAAAACAGAGGCTGGGCGGTGGTGGCACACGCCTTTAATCCCAGCACTCAGGAGGCAGAGGCAGGCGGATCTTTGTGAGTTCGAGGCCAGCCTGGGCTACGGAGCGAGATCCAGGAAAGGCACAAAGCTACACAGAGAAACCCTGTCTCGAAAAAACAAACAAACAAAAACCAAAAAACAAAAATGAAAACGGGGCTGGAGAGATGGCTCAGAGGGTAAGAGCATGGACTGTGCTTCCAAAGGTTCTGAGTTCAATTCCCAGCAACCACATGGTGGCTCACAACCGTCTATAATGAGATCTGGTGCCCCCTTCTGGCCTGCAGGCACACTTGCAGGCAGAACACTGTATACATAATAAATAAATAAATCTTTTTGAAAAAAGAAAACAGAAGTGTGCATCTTCATTCCACTCTACTTTCATCACTCAATACGTCATAGGCTTCTATAATTGTTTTTGTCTGATATGGTTCTTACTATGTTGTATAGGCTTTTGAATCCTCCTTCTTCAGCCTGCCAAGTAGCTGAAATTATAGGTGCATGCCAACAACACCCAACTTTAGATCTACTACTATTTTCTGTCACTCATCCTGACCTTCACTTCACAGTCCTCCTGCTTCAACCTCCCAGGGGGCTGGTCCTGCATTCTTTTTTTTTTTTTTTTAATTTATTTATTTGTATTTTATGTACACTGGTGTTTTCCCTGCATGTATGTCTGTGTGAGGGTGTTGAATCCCCTGGAACATGAGTTATAGACAGTTGTGAACTGCTGGGATTTGAACCTGGGCCCTCTGGAAGAGCAGCCAGTGCTAACCACTGGGCCATCTCACCAGCCCCCAGGTCCTTCATTCTTAATGACTACTGGGATTCAGTACATATGCACTATAGTTCATCTGATAATTTTCCCCCCTGAAAGATATTTGTTTCTAAACTCATAATGCACACAAGGCAGTAATAAAACCCAGGAGAAATGCTCATATGGCCCAGCTTCCAGGGCAAAGCACAGTAAGGACAGTGATGTGGAAACACTTGATCAAGAGCCAGATGCCCCAGGGAACTATCTCAATTTACTCTGATTCCCAGGATGGTGATCTGGAAGAAAAGTCTATACTAGTTTAATGATCTGGGTTAACAGAATCTTTGGCAGGTCTCTTTCTACAATGGACAGATCTGGAGTCAGGCATGGTGGTACACATCTGTAATCCCAGCATTAAGGAGATTAATACAAGACTAAATTCAAAGTCATCCTGGGCTACATGAGAAAATCCTGTTTCAAGAAAACACACACACACACACACACACACACACCCCTACAAAAAACAGAAAGAAAAACAAAGAAAGAAACAAAAAAACCACAACAAGACAGAAAATTTGCCGCACATACTTGTAATCCCAGCAGTTGGGAGGCAAAGGCAAGAAACATGATCAGTAGTTCAAGGTCATCTTTAGCTACACAGTGAGTTTTGGGCCAGACCCTGTCTCAAAAAACAAAAACAAAACAAACAAAACCAGGAAACCTGACATTGAATATGTGAAAGGCAAGGAGAAGTTAGTGAATAGAAATATCTTTGCCAAAGGGATTAGAAAGCAAATGAACAATCTGTGAGGCCAAAATCAACTCCAAATTCAGTATCAGAATTGGAGAAAGGGGAGCAACAAGGAGGAAGGGAGAGAGGGAGAGAGAGAGAAAGGAACACTGGTTAGTCTATCAGGGGTGTGTGTGATGGTGGAGAATCCCGTGTGTTGGACTGTCCTCAAGCCATAGACAGATCCTAATGCTGAGGGAGGGCCACATTTGAGTCCAATGCCAGAAAGGAAGATAACATCTACATAGTGCAATGAACGAAGTACATCCAGGATACCCAGAAGAGCCAACTCTAAATCTCTACAAAGTCAGCCTCTGGCTCAGTCAAAATAACCAATCACAAGCCTGACCAAAACACCATTAAGAACAAACAGTACCTAATTTCTTTTCTGAGTTCATCTTCTGCTGCTTGATTTTCTCCAGGGCAAATCTTGGCCCTAAATTTCCTGTAGCTCTGCTCACTTTCATTCTGCTGCTTCTGGTGCTGTAACTGCTTCACCCGTTTAGCTAAAGAACTCATAGAAAAGTCCAGGAGCACTATTTTCTTACTAATTTTCACAGCTACATCAACCTGAGCTGCTGAGGTGTTCTGAGTAGCAAGCAACCTTGGAGTAATGTCAGTATTTGAAGGCCTTTCTTCCGTCTTGACACACTTAGCATTTGAGGAAGAGAGAGCAGTTGATGGAGGCAAAGCTGTACATTTATATTTGCTATCTTCTTGCTTCAAATGGTGTCCTGTACCTGACAGGTGGCAGTCCATTCCAAGTAACTGCTCACCACAGTCCATGGTCTCCTGTGAAGATCTCACTGTAAAGTCGCTGCCACAGCTACTGGCCACTTCTGGGGTGCTGAGCCCTTCCTCAGAGCTGGCTGAGGTGCTGCTGGGCCCTGAGTCTTTTTCTGTTTTCACTCTGCCCGTACAGTCACCAGGGCTCCCCTTGGGACTCACCACTTTGTCCTGGGAGCCACACAGACCTCTATAAGAGATGAGATTTGAAGGACAAGAAGATGGTACACTCCTTTTCTGATGTGGATAATTCTGTCTCAGTTCATGGGTCACTGGGCCCCAAGACTTGATCTCTGTGGTAGGATGAAGAGAAAAGGCCTCTCTCAACCTGGAAATGGATGCTACTCTTTTCTCATCTGCTGTGATCTTCAATGAAGGAGAATTATCTTGCTTTCCCGACACAGGCTTTTCTATTTCTTCTGCGTGCATCTTTACTAAGTTACCTAAGCAGAAAGGAACAGAGAAGAGTATCAGTAAAGTACTGAAGAGGAATAAGAGGATTGTTTTTTACATGAACAGGCATTTCACAGAGGAAGAAGCCAAACTACAAATAAAATATAGCAACACTGGCCAGAACCCATCTTAAAGGGGAAATAAAGAAACCTAAATGTGTGTACATCTGTGACCCAGCTCTGCTCCTCCATCAGAAATGCCTATCACACTGAGCATGAGTAGCCTATGATCCCTGCACTGAGGCAGCTACGATAAGAAGACAGAATTGCAGCCTCGCCTGTGTGGGACCCTGTCTCACAGAAACAAAGCCAGGGCTGGAGAGATGGCTCAGCAGTTAACAGTACTTGCTGCTTTTCTAGAGGACTTCTATTCAGTTCCCGGCACTTGGGAGGGCAGCTCACAACCTCTATAACTCCAGCTCTAAAGACTTCTGGACTCTCTGAGTATCTGCACAAAGATTTTTTTTTTTTAAATCTTAAAGAAACAAAACAAAAAACCAGGAAATACTTATGCTTCCTAAAAGATGTCTGAGGGTGCTTATAACAGCTCTTTTCTGTAGCCTCACACTGGAAGCAACTTGAATACCCACACACATAATTGTTGATATTTGACTTGAGTGAAATACTATGTAGCCATGAGAATAAACCAACGAGTGAATGACCACATATGACTTTGATGGACCCTATAAAGTAATCACAAAACAGTACAGACTGAATGACTCCATGTCTCCCAGTCTCAGCCTGTTTCTGTCTCTCTCCCACTCTCTTGTTATGGAGCCACAGCTAGGATAGAGAACTCACTATGTAGACCAGGCTGGCCCTCAACTGTGGGAGACCTTCCTACCTCAGTTTCACACATGCTTGGATCACAGGCATGTGTCACTGTACCTGGCCTTCCTAAACTTTTATATTTTTGGTTGTGAGCCTAGCCTTTAATGGCTGAGCCATCTCTCCAGCCCTCCTAAACTTTTAAAGAAGTGTTTATGTGATAGTGTGTGTGTGCACACTATGAGTGTGGAGATCAGGACAACCTCAAGTGACAATCCTCATCTTCCACCTTGAGACTTTTTTTAAAGACAAGGTCTTCTCCCTGGTTGGCATGGAATTTGCTATGTAGACCAGGCTGGCCTTGAACCCACAGAGATCTGCCTGTCTCTCCCTCTGAGTGCCAATGTTAAAGTTGTGCACCACCATTTACAGCCTCTAATATACTTTCTACTGTGACATTTTCTCTTAACAGAAATATTCTACTTTGTGTCAAAAGTCACCATGAGAAGAAAAAGTCAGTATCACAATGACTACAACTTTTAGAAAGTCACATCATTGTGTTTTTCTTACCTTCAATGTCCAGCAGTGGCTGCTGGTTGACATTAAGCTTGTTTACATCACTGTCGAACATTCCTATCAAGGAGGTCTTTAAAACTGCCAGCAAAAGCTTTTCCTCCTGTAGTAAAATTTGCCTTTTATCTGGAGTCACATTAATATCAACACATTCTAAGGCAAAGAATAATACATATGCTTAAGCTCACCTTTAGCAATATAATTTTAACCATTTAATATTTCATTCATTTGTACTATTAATTAAAAACAGTCAAGATTAAAATAATATAGTATTCATAAACTATAAAATTACTTTTTTGGGTATATACACGTGTATGTGTATGTGCACAAATGTGTGGCTGGACACACGTGTGTGTATGGAGGCCAGAGGTTGACAACAATTGCTTCTCCACCTTATTTTCAAGATAGGGAACCTCACTGAACCGGGAGCTCACCAATTTGGCTACACCAGTTGGGAAACAAGCCCTAGACATCCTCTTACTGCTACCTCCGGGCACTCAGATTACAGCATGCACAGCTGTACTCAGCTTTTTACGTGTGCTAGGTGGGGATCTGAACACTTGCTCATTAAGCACTACCTATTATGCCATCTCCCCAGTCTATAAAGTTACTTTTTTAAATAAAGGAGGAAAATAATAATCTTATCTCTATTTTTCAAGTTTTTATTATTATAGCATCATCATCATCATGTTTAGACAGTGTCTCCTGCAGCCCAGGCTGATCTTGAACCTGCTATGTAGCTGAGGATTATGGGACAGCTACCCTGGAGTATGAAGTGCAGCAGCAGAAACAAGAGCAACTACCTCAAGCTGAAGAGAAGGCTTAGAGGTTCAGAGCACACACTGTTCTTCCAGAAGACCAGGAGTTTGATTCCCAGAACCCACATCAGGGGGCTCACAACCACCTGTGACCGCAGCTCTGTCAAGACCTCTGTAGGTACCTGTACCATGTGTGTGCACATGCATGTATACACAGATGCCCATGGGGTGGAGGAGGGTGCTAGATTTCCTGGAGCTAGAGTTACAGGCAGTTATAAGTTGCCTGGTGTCAGTGCTAGAACCAATCTCCAGTGCTTTGCAAGAGCAGCAGGAGCTCTTACCCACTGACCCATTTTTCCAGCCCCCCAAATTATGTTTTTTTAAGTACTTTTTAATGACATGGAAAATACAATGTTCATATCTACAAATAAAGATAAAAATTATTTTCTTTCACAAATGTCAATGTGTGTGAGTGCATGTTTGCAAAAATGTGCATGGGCATGTCTATTTCAAAAAAGGCATACACACATATAAAAATATCTGGAAAATGTGGATCTAAATAAGGCAGAATTGGCAACAAAAATTACATATGAAATTAATTTTTCAAAATCAAAGAGAACCTGTAAGTATACTTATACTTTCTCCCTTTGTTCAAATTTAAAGTTACATTTCCTAATAATACAATGAACAGTGTTTTAAATAGGATGCAGGATGGTCATTATAAAAAGTAAAATTACATGATTATCAGTTATTTTCTATTCGGTCATATCAGAGCTTTATAATTTCACTTTATAGAGAAATAGTCCAAAGTTTTTATTGAAACCTCAATGGAACTTACCTGAATCAACGGAAATGTTAAGAACAACACATGGGTACTGATGTCGATTATACATGTGATAAACCTCATTTACAAGTTTAGAGACCTGTCCAAGAAACAAAGATGGGAGAAAAATAAATGTTCTGTCCCTATGCTGTTCTAGCAACAAGCTATTCTAACCTATCACCAAAGCCATCTATTTCTAGTAAGCTTTATTAAACTTACACGGCATTAAAGCATTTTCCCCCCACATAGGGTTTTGTGTAGCCTACCTAAGGATGACTTTGGACTCTGATCCTCCTGCCTCTACCTTGAGTGCTGAGACTGTAGCCATACATCACCACTCCTAGATAAATGCAGTGCTAGGGATAGAACCAAGGCTTTGCAAGCACTCTTAACTAATGAATGGTATGCAGTAAACTGCATATTCTTCACTATAACATTTAGCTAAGCCTTAACATACAGACCCCAAATCTCAGGTACTCTAGAGGCTGAGGTGGTTAGATGGAAAGTTCAAGGCCAGCTTAGGTTACAGAGTGAGTTCAATGTCAACCAGGATAATTTAGTGAGACCTTGTCTAGTCTCACCGGAAAAACAAAGGAAGAGGGCTGGGGAAACAGCTCAGTGATACAACACCTGCCTAGAATGTGTGAGACCCTGGGTTCAATATTCAGCGTTGATAAAACAACAAAAACCTCTACAATTTGATGTCTTCACACAGTGTAAATATAGACATATATACATATGCACACTTGTGAAGGTATCCTACAAGCAAAATAACAAATATATACACTATTGGAAAAGTTTCCTCACAGTCTTCAAAGGGATTTGTTTGTTTCAGGGGCTTGCTATACAACCCAAGCTGTCTTCAAACTCTTGATCTTCTTACCTCAGCCTTCCCAGTTTTACTAGAATTTCAACAAGAACAAACACACCTCGCTAAAGGGCTCTGTAGGTAAAGTGACTAGATAAATAGACTCCGAAAACTCAATCTTTCCAACCCAAAGATGTTCTTCAAGAAATTTCTGCCAGGTATGGTGGTAGACATTTAGAATCCTAGTATTTTAGAGGTTGAGGCAGGAAGACTCAGATAGGTAGGTAAGATGGATGGACAGACAGAATGCAGGTGCAATTCAATGTGTGTAAGGCATGTTCAAGTGTACTTAGGTACATAGCTATAGGATATTATAATGCAATTATTAAATGACATTAGAGACAAATCATACTAATTTTAAAATGTAGAAATTGGGTCACACTCAGAATGCAATCAAATTTTAAAGTGTCACTAGGAAACAAAATGAGGATGCAAAGTCAGAGCCAAGTCATTAAAGCCTCATAGGGACATTGGATAATCAGTTCAGTCTAAAGGACAGCTAAATCTGGGTCCATATTTTCCTGTAAAATTGACAAAGGGAAGAGAAAACACACAAATGCATGTGGTCAGTCTCAAATGCATGTGGTCAGTCTGCAATAAAAGGAAGTTTTTGGAAAGTCTACTTTCTTCCAGTCATGATAGGTTTTTTTCCCCTCTTTGGTTTTTCCAGACAGTGTTTCTCCGTGTAACAGACAGTTTTTATGATAGTAACTATATTAATAATAAGTAATTTTATACACACATAAAATTGAAACAACTGTAGACTTCCCTAAATTTGTAAGATAAGGTAATTTTAAAAATTTATTATCCATTTTCACGTGTATGGATGTTTTGCTTGCATTATGTCTATATGTCATGTATGTGCCTAATGGCTGAAGCAGTCGGAAGAGGGTATCAGATCATCAAGAGATTGGAGTTACAGACAGTTTTGAGTCACTATGTGGGTGCAGGGAATCGAACACTGGCTGCTCTTAACCACTGAGTCATCTCTCCAGTCCCCAAGTAAGATCATGTTTCTGAGGCAGCTCCAAGTTCCATTTAACTGTCTGTATCAGACAGTCATGAGGAGCTGGGGGACAGCTAGGTCAGTAGAATGTTTGCCTTGCATGCAGGAAGCCCTGGGTTCAAGTACTAGTACCACATAAACCAGGCATAGTGGTCCAAACCTGTGGTCCAGCACTCAGAAGGTGGAGGTGGAGGAGAACCAGATGTTGAAAGCCAGTCCTGGCTACACAGTGAAGTTTGAGGCCAAACAAGGCTATACAAGTCTCAAAACAAGCGAGCAAACAATGAGAATACCTTTGCTGGGTCACAAGGACGCTGATTGATGAAGAAAAACTGTCTGTCTGTGGAGCTCCTTCCAGTACCATGCGTGCAGTGTGAAATGAAGCCTGAAATGCTGTCAAGAGGAATACAGGAATGGCGGCGGTTCTGGCATGAAAAGGGTTGCAACAGCACAGGAAACTTTCTTTGTCCCTTTTGAGGCAGAGTCTCACCATAGTTCATGATCTCACCATCCTCTTGCCTTAGCCCCACAAGAATAATCAGCCACACATTCCCTTTCCTTGTAAAAGTCGTTTTCAGGGTAAGGAGGACAGCTCAGTTGGTAAAGTGCTTGTTGTAAGCACTTAGACCTCATTAGATCCCAGAATCCACATTAAAAAAAAAAAAAAAAAAAAAAAAAAATCCAAGCACTGTGGTCCACATTTGAAATCCCAGTGCAGGGGAGGTAGAGACAGGCATATATCTGGGACTCACTGGCCAGTCAGCTTAGCCTACTTGAGGAATTCCAGGCTACTGAGAGAGATCCTATCTCAAAAAATAGGTGGATGGTGCCTGAACAATGACAGTAGAAATTGGATCTTTGGCCTTCACATGCATGAACACAAACACACATGCACACACACAAAACCTGTTTATTCAGCCTCCTTTGTATAATTCTTCACATACACAAACATACACATACAGATAGAGAATTCATTCTCTACAAGCACAAAATTAAAAATATAATAACATATTTTGGCTCCCCAACATGAACTTTTATGTAGGTACGTAAGGCCTTGGTGAGTTTCTTGCTCTATAAGAGCCCCATCCCAGGATTGTAAAAACCTTCACATATAGAGATGTCCACCTGTGCCAGCTAGTTTCTGTCAACTTGACACAAAGTAGAATCGTTTGGGAAGAGGGAATCTCACTGGAGAAACTGCTTCCATCAGATTGGCTTGTGGGCACGTCTGTGGGGGCATTTTTTGATTAATGATTGATGTGGGAGGGCTTGGCCCACTATGGGTAAGTGCCACTCCAGGGAGATGGGCCTGTGTTGTAAAAGCAAACTGACCGAGCCTCGGGAAGTGAGCCAGTAAGCAGCGTTCCTCTGTGTTCTCCACTTCAGTTCCTGCCTCGACTTCCCTCGATAGCTGTAAGCTGTAAGGTGAAGCAAGCCCTTTCCTCCCCAGGCTCCTTTTGGTCAGGCTGTTTATCGCAGAAATAGGAAGCAAACTAGAATACCATCTTTGCAATTTTATGATAAGCAAAAAAACAATATGGATCTTCATGGGGCAATCCTCCTTATGGAAGTGTCCATATTTCATACACTAAACATAATAGAGCTAGACAACTTTATTAGATCCAAAGGTCAAACATTATACATAAAATAATTAAAAATTATTCTAACTAAAGTAGACTAATTTAACAGAAAACCCTTTTAAATGTATCAGTCACCCAACTACAGTATGAATTAAGTTAAGACACTGTCTTTTTGATGCATTCTTTCTTAGCAGTACGATCACTTAACACCTTAAAATCACTATTCAAACAAACACACATAAACCACAGCCTCAGAAAAAGTGGTTGTAGTTTTCCTGGCAGCAATCAATGCACTTACTGGAAAAGATGATGTGGAGTCTTAGAACCGCTCAGGCCATACTCTTCACAGACAGAGTCACTAGGGGGCAGCTGAACAAAAGGAATGAGGCTTTGCAACTGGAAGAAACCAAGAGGACAGAAGGCACCAAACTTCAGGGAAAACACAGTATGTTTTCTTTCCAGGTAAGCCTATGAGCATAGATAGCTAGACAGATGACAGACAGACAGACAGACAAATAAAAATAAAAAATTCGAAGAATGCTGACAACTACTTTGTAGTGCTGTAATGGCTTCGATTTGTTCACCAGAAAAAGGAATCACCTGAGTTCCTACTTTATGACATGTGTTTTACAAAGAGAGACAAGAAATATTAAAGGACACAGTATTTCATTCTCTAAGAATAAAATTTTAAAACTCTTCAGCTCCCAGACATTAACTTTAGCTGTAGCACACTTAAATATCTCTTTTTGGGTGTTAGTCTCTGTGAAGGACACCAAAACCTGCTACAATCACTAGAGCAATCACAATCTCAAGGGTGAAAAGATGATGGCTCAGGGGCTGAGAGCACATACTTACTACTCTTCCCAGCACTCATGTCAGGTGGCTCACAATCACCTGTAACTCCAGCTCCAGGGGGATTTTATACCCCTGACCTCTGTAGCACCAGCAGTGTGCATGCCCACCCCCCTACACGCACATATAGATAATTAAAACAATACATCTAAAAAACAAAACATTTTCAGTAGCTGGCCAGCCCCTACCTGCTTCTGGCCAAACACAGAGCCGATATTTTCCTTCATGCTGGAGCTTCCGCTTGTGCACACCACAGGTTGTCGTTTCCCTTGTCCAAGCTGATTGGTGCAACTTACACGGATGCCTGTTGAAATGACACAGTATGCCTGTAAGACCTGGACCATTTTGGCATACTCCTGTTTGAGAAACACAAATAAAAGATTACTTTGATCTTACAGGGATTGCATGCTACACTTCCAACATCCAACACAAGGTTCTATGCAGCCTTGAAAACAAAACAAGGGAAGAATCATTGACACCAGGACCTATGCAGAATCACCCCACATATGCTGTGAAATGAGACTCGGCTTTGGCTCCAGGACCAGAAAGACTTTGACTCCAAATATAAGGTGGGCCGTGACAGAGGACTCAAGATGTTGTCCTTTGGTCTCCATATGCATACACAGAAAGTACATTTCTAAGTCAGGTGTGGTGGGTGCATGCCTATAATCTTAGAAATTCATGAGGGTTAAGTAGGAAGATCATGAGGTCCAGGCCAGCCTGGACAACAAAGTGGAACCTTCTCTCAAAAAACTAAAATGCAGCCAGGCAGTGGTGGCTCACTCCTGTAATCCCAGCACTCGGGAGGCAGAGGCAGGTGGATCTCTGTGAGTTCAAGGCCAGCCTGGTCTACAAAGTGAGTTCCAGGACAGCCTCCAAAGCTACAGAGAAACCCTGTCTTGAAAAACAAACAAACAAACAAACAAAGAACTAAAATGCATAAACATACAAAGACAAATTTAAAAAATGCTCACTAGTTGGGCATGTTAGCTATTATGGTTTGTTCTATAAGGTCTCTATCAACTTGACACAGTCTAGAGGCATTTTGGGAAGAGGTATCCCCAACTGAGAAAATACACCAAACAGACTGGTCTGTGGGGGCAGTTTCTTGATCAATGACTGATGTGTGAGGGCCCATCTCCCTGGGGGTGGTGCCACTTCTGGGCACGTGGCCCCAGATGGTATAAGAAAGCGGGCTGATTGAGCTATGGGGAACAAGCCAGTAAGCAGTATTCCTCCACAGAGGAATCTTTGCTCTAGTTTCTGAGCTGGCTTCTCTTCATAACAGACTTAATCAGGACATATAAGCTGAAATAAACCCATTCCTCTCCAAGTTGCTTTTGATCATAGTTTTTTTTAATCACACCAATAGAAAGCCTAACTAAGACAGTGGCCCATATCTGTAATCCTAGCATTTAGGAAGCTGAGTCAGGAGGATCATCTTGAGTTTGAGGCCAGTCTGGGTTATGTAGTGAGTTTCAGGTCAGCCTGTGCTATAGTATAAGATCCTGTCTCAAACTTGAAAAAACAAAACCAAAAATCAAACCAAACAAAAAGAGGTTCATTAAAAATAAAGACAAAAAAAAACAAAAAAACAAAAAAAAAAACTGTTTGTTGAAATAATTAACTTTAAAAACTTAGAAACAGGGCTAAAGAGTTGGCTCAGAGGTTAAGAGCATTTGTTGAGACCCACATGGTGTCTCACAATCTTTTGTAACTTCAGTCCCAGGAGACCCAATGCTTCCTTCTGACCACAGAGGGCATCAGGCATACATGTGGTGTACTGACATATATGTAGGCAAAACATTCATATTCATACACATAAAATAAAAAATAAACTAAAGCAAACAAACAAACCCTTAGAAACAATTGAAGCAACCATTAGCAAGGAGCTAATTAAGTATATCTATATCATGGAAGAATGATGAAAAGATAGTACAAAGTTACCAAAAAAGATAATTACAATATGTGAAAAGTCAGTTGTGCAATAGTGTATATGGCATGATCCTGTTTCAATAAACCACAGCTGGGCATGGTGGCACACACTTGTAACTCCCCCACTTAGGAGATAGAAGTAGGAGTTGACAAGTAAAGGCCAGAACAGACATAATGAAACCAGTCTCAAAAACATTTTCTTTTACATTTTCAAATTAAAGGGAAAAAAAATTAACTGATAGACATCTTTGATAAATTTCTTTCTCATATACTACATTAGTAAAACTTCTGAAGGCTGGGATTGTGAATTTACCAATACCTTTTTAATATTCCTTTGAAATTCTTTGTGACGCACAGGTAGTGTATAAAACAAGTGCTGCACGCTGACTGTTGTTCCTTTGGGTCGGGGATAGGGAGTTTTCTGGGTGATTTTCCCATTGTGGTCTAACACCAGTCGAGTCCCAATGCTTGCAGACACATGGCAGGTAGATATAGCAACATCACTGTAAGAGAATGCCAGATGGCATGTCCAGTTAGAGATGCACAAGGGTGGCTGGGATATAGCTCAGAAGTAGAGCACTTGCCTAGCACTTGCTTCAAACTCATAGTTCAATCTATGACCTAGCATTGCAAGAGTCTGGGTGGAGACCTAAGGAACTCAGGGTTAGACACAGAAAACCTTTGCCTGCTTTCCTTTCTCTTAGAACATTCTTGAAAAGGTGATATTCTTCAGAGACAATTTAGGTTTTAAGTAAGGAGTCACCATAACATCTAAAGTTGGGCCCCAAAGGATGGTGAGAGCTGGGCAGTGGTGGCGCACACCTGTAATCCCAGCACTCGGGAGGCAGAGGCAGGCGGATCTCTGTGAGTTCAAGGCCAGCCTGGTGGTCTCCAAAGTGAGTTCCAGGAAAGGTGCAAAGCTACACAGAGAAACCCTGTCTTGAAAAACCAGAAAAAAAAAAAAAAAAGGATGGTGAGTACCGTGCACTAACCAATTGCGCCACTGGAGCTCTGGCCAGGTGAGACAGTTTTATAAACGCTTTTTTCTTGTGAAAGATTTCATTTTTTAAGTTGAGTTGCAAAACAAACTCAAATTCTGTTCCCAAAGCCTTATTTTTCAATTTAGTTAACAAAACTTTTACAAAGAATCCAAAAGACATAACAACATCACTGTAATTAAACAGGGCTTTCATTAAATCTTTCCCTAAAAACTGAAAACTAAAACTGAAGGTGCTCATAATTTCTCATCTATGCATTGCTTTATTTATTCTGCAGTGCTACTGGTCCACCCCAGGCATCATGCACTGCAGGCAAGCACTCTGCTGCTAAGCCACACCCCAGGCTCTGATACTTTAAGGTTAGTACATAACTGTTGTAAGACAGGCAGTGACTTTTTCACAATACTATTTGCTTCGTTTTATTCCTTCATTTCTCACATTCCAGAAATATTATTAATTAGATTGGCGGTCAGATAAGAGAAATTCAGAAGTTAGTGTCAAGATATTCCAATAGTAAAGGGAAAACAACAATGATTCTAATCATGCTTATAAATGTTCAGAAGTTTTTACAGAAAGCATCAAATTGATGAGTATAATAAGCATCACCTTAGTGCACACAGTGAGCTCAGAGCTTCTCCCCGAAAGCCAAAACTTTCAACCTGAGTCAGGTCGGCAAACTCTCGTATCTTAGAAGTGTGATGTTTCAGAGCTGGAAGAGAGTGGAAAGAAAGACCAAAAATGTCTTAAGTGATAAATCAAAGGACAGAGACAATATCTATCACAATATGTGGTGCAAAGCAGTGTTATTCAAACTTCTGAGACACATGGAAAAGATTACTTTAGTATTTGGAACATTTATCTTACCTAGACCTTCAAAGTTTTCTTCTTCTACCCCACATCCATTGTCTGAAACTTCAATGAGGTCCACCCCATAGTCTTTAAGCCTTACATCTAAAAAAATCAGTAAAATAAAAATATTTATTTTTTAATGATTAATTCATGCTAAAAGCTTTTATGTTGACAATGCAAACTCAGCAGTCATGTCTACACTTTTACTTAAAGATACTGCTGTCATTCTGCAGGGTGTGTACGTGTGTGTATGTGGCACTGCAGATCAAGCCGAGGATCAAGCTACAGATGCTAGGCAAGCATTCTACAACAGAGCCACAGCCCTAGCCCTGCATGTTTTATTTTTGAAAGTCCTTCTGGATTATTTGTAAACTCAGATTAAATAGCTGGTTTATTATTATTATTACTATTACTATTATTATTATTATTTTATTATTATTATTATTATTTCAAAAGGAATGCTTTTAATATAGTCATTAAAAATAGGCTCAGGTTGGAGGGGTGGCTCAGTAAGGCTAGGCTCACAACCAAAAACGTAAGAACAGGCTCTGCAATCAGAGTTCCTAGATAATATTTTATAGGCTTTATAGCTTCAATAAAACCAAATTCCTGGTACTTCAGTTTCCCTGTCTCTATAACAGAGATAGTAACTCCCAAATCATAATAGTCTACATACTAAGTAAGATATTTCATATATAATTTTTATCATAATGTCTACACAAAGTGTTATTTATTTCTTATCCCCTAGCTAAATATTTGGCATGGAATTGCTGTATAACAGTTTTCTCTGATTTGAAAGATTCCTTACAGGATGGAGGGGGCTCATGAGACTCCAGAGGTCATTAAACATCACAAGTCTGGGAAAGCTGAAACTCCAAGGCTGGCAGAGTTCCTGGGATCACCACTCAAGCTAGGGTAGGTGTTTTGGTAATACAGCTGCTTTTGAATTATTCCTGATCCTGTAAATAACCCACCCTTCATCCATATTTGTCAGTAACATCAATAAATACTCACTAATTCACCAAGATGGAATGAGGTACACCTGTTACTCTGGTCTGTCAGAGTTCCCTATCAATGGTGAGTGGACCTGTGTGTGTTACATTTCCCCAGGAAAAGTCTCTCACACAACAACTAAGTGCTAACTTTAAAATAATAATTCTCGGTATGGCAGTATTTGTTTTCTAATAATTCAGCAATGTTTCTTAAATAAATAACACAAATGATTATTTCTTGTTGCTTAAAATTGTTCCAAACTTACCAATACTGGTAGCACCGGCATCCACACTATTTTCTATCAGCTCCTTCACAGCAGTGCTTAAACTGAGTACCACCTGCCCAGAACAAATTTGATGGATTGACTTCCCATCAATAGGCCTGATGGCCTTAGCAAGTTCTGTACTAAAAAAAAAAGCATACAAAACAAATATTTAGACAAAGCAGGTAATTTATTTTCACTGTGGTAAATGATTCATCTGTTACTAGTTAGTCTAACCCATTCATTCCTTCCTTTTCTTTTCTTTCTTTCTTTCTTTCTTTCTTTCTTTCTTTTTTTTTTTTGGAAATAGAGTTTCTCTGGGTAACAACCCTGGCTGTCCTGGAATTCACTGTGCAGACCAGGCTGGCCTAGAACTCTGGCCTGCCACTGCCTCTGCCTCCTGAGTGCTGGGATTAAAAGGTGTGCACTACCACTGCCCCACCCTACATTCTTTATATGAACACATTCCCTATACTTGTAGATATGAATGTATTACAATCTTTAAACTATCCTATATTGAAATTCTAATTAAATCTACCTGGAGGAGACGTGTTGTATCCCTTAAGCTACAGATCAATAAGCTTTTATGACAATGAGATCTAGCCGGGCCGTGGTGGGCACACCTTTAATCCCAGCACTCGGGAGGCAGAAGCAGGCAGATCTCTGTGAGTTCGAGGCCGGCCTGGTCTACAGAGCTAGTCCAGGATAGGCTCCAAAGCTACAAAGAAACCCTGTCTCAAAAAACCAAAAAGAAAAAAAAAAAAGACAATGAGATCTTCAATCTTGAAAAGTTAAAGCAACATTTTTTTTTTCCTTTGACACAATTTGTAAAAAGTTAAAGTTGCTTTTGGAAAATGAATCCAAATTCAAACTGCCTACATTGCTCTGAGGAAAGTCCTCAAAGTTCATGTTTGAGACAAAGGCTCTCTACATAGTCTACATAGCCCAGACTGTTCTAGAATTTAAGATCCTCACCTCAGTCTCCCAAATGTTAGGATCACAGGCCTACACTACTACACTCAGATGTTCACATTTCTTGCTGCTGTGTTGGCTTGTCTCCAGTCTACGCATGCTTCCATCTGTTTTGGTTTGCTTTCTGTTTCTTTGGACACAGGATCCAATCTAGCCCAGGATGGCCTCAAACTCCCTGTGTAGTCAAGTATAACTATAAACTCCCGATTCTACTGTCCCACCGCCACCACCAGTGCTATGATTACAGATGTGAGGCAACAGGCTTGGTTCCCATCTGTTATTTTTGTAATTGCAAATCCAGTTAACAATCTCTAGGCTTAAATTTTTAGTGGTGCCCATTGTCTATCATATGAAAGTCTAGTCATGACTAGGTTCCAATTTACCATCATTAATTCTCTTATGGTTTAGTCACAGTAAAGAATGGTTTCCTGGCTATTAAAAGCTCCATTAAAGTATAATGGAACATAGCTTCCTTAGGGGAGAGGTCTTTGGGTATTTTCCATACAGTCTAACACATACTAGACTTCCAAAAAACTCTGATGAAATAAATAACAAATTCTTTTTCTCTTCATTCTACCTTGCAAAAAATCTCATTTGTATGGCCCGGGGATGGTTTAATCATAGTACTCAGGCATCTGAGGTAGGAGGAGCCTGAGTTCAAAGCCCTACTTCAAAAACAAAGCAAAACACAACGTTTCACTTGTCTATAACGTCTAACTGCAGAGGATCTCATATAAAATGCAAATTACCTAAGATTGGTTTATTCTGCAACAGGTCTATTTCTGGTACTTTGAGTGTGGGGAAATGGCAATATTTAAATACAGACAGCAATTTGCATCTACAAATCTGTCACTGAATTTAACTGTGCTGGCTTTCGAAGATGTGCTTCATGGACTTTGACGCCACATGTGAACAAGATATTAAATACATAGAAGCACCGCAACTTAATAAAACCTAAAAAACAAAAAACTATTGACTGTAAAATTAGCGTCAGCCTTTGCCTCACTCTCCAAGTCCTCAATTATAAACACTCAAAAAAACAAAACAAAACCCCAAAACCCGAATTCTGTTTACAGACATTTATTTTCCTGCTCGGTTTCAAGTCCACGGCCTGTGGCCCGAGGACGCCAAGGGATCGCCTGAGGCTTTCAGCTTCCTCACAGGGAACCAGGCCCAGGGTGAGGGGAACGCCGCTCTGGGTCCGCCAACGTGCCCCGCACCTCAGCGACTTCCGGTCCTTTCAAGGAGGCCGAATACCGGGAACTTCGGAGAATGCACCGGGAGGGGAGACTGCAAGCCCGGCTCACCTCGCGCCCTCGGTTTGCTCCATGGATTTAGCACTCTTCCAGCCTCAGGAACTGCAGGAGAGTTCGCGCCACTGTTCTCGTGGACACTCATCTCCCGGGACACTCATTGGCTGCTTTTGACATATAGCTCCGCCCCTTCCGGGAGGGGTGGCGAAGGTGTGCCAAGACCTCCTTACTGCCGATTGGCTACTTCAAAGGTCAAATTGATGACGTCAGCACGCCCCGGCCAATAAAGGTTCACCGACTTCATTTTTCCGGAACGCCAGCAGCAGGGTCAGAAAGAAGGCGGCTACTGTCTGAGGTGGCCTTGGGCGGCCTCTAAGCGTTTGTGTCCCTCGCCCGCTACCTTCCTTCTTTGGTTCCCGCCATGCCAATGTACCAGGTAAAGCCCTATCATGGAGGCAGCGCACCTCTGCGTGTAGAGCTTCCAACCTGCATGTACCGGCTCCCCAACGTTCACAGCAAGACAGCCAGCCCCGCGACCGACGCGGGCCACGTGCAGGTAGGAGCGTGCGGCCCCTGCCTAGTGCGCAGGCGCTGGCTACGCCGCGCCCTGTCCTAGTCCTTGTTCAGTCTAGTGCGCTGGCGCTGCGGCTCTGTAGGGGCCTGGTCCCTTCTTAGCCTAGGTCCCACAAAACCCACCTGGATCAGTGCTGCCATGGGTTCCTGTCGCGATGGCCAGCTGCACAGAAAAGTGAACAACACAAAAAAAATGATCATTCCGAGGAATTTACGGAGCGATCCAGGGTCGCTATAACTCAGTTTGACAGTGTTAGTGACCCATCCTTCCCATTTGCAACTTTTCCATAAGCGGTCCTGACTTTTACTGTAGTTATGTGTTGGTTTTCGCAGTTAGGTTGTTGAGTATGTATCTTTAAGCTATGTGATCTTGGTGCACTAGAAGCATATCGTGTGTCCTCTTGTCTGATATGCTGTACAAGATTTTCAGTCATTTTTGTTGCAACGACAGTGATCGTGTTTCTTTTTCTTTTCTTTTTTTCTTTCTTTTTTTTTTTTTCGAGACACGGTTTCTCTGTAGCTTTGCACCTTTCCTGGAACTCACTTGGTAGCCCAGGCTGGCTTCGAACTCACAGAGATCCGCTGGCTCTGCCTCCTGAATGCTGGGATTAAAGGCGTGTGCCACCACCGCCCGGTCGAGTTTCTTTATAATGCCTGGCTACACCCCACTTATTTATCTACCCTACCCCTACTCATGGGCACTGGAATTTATAGACCAGCTAACCTAAATAGGCTGTAGAGGAATTCCTGGTCTAGTGGGCAGGTCTGTCTTCCACTTTATTTGGATAAATTGTTTTCCAAAGTGGTTATACCACTTTATGCTGTCACTAGCAGAATAATGTAGGCATCCTAATGTAGTTTTAATTTGGATTTCTCCCATTTCTAAGTAAGTTGAGGCCCTTTTTCCTGCTTCCTGGCCATAAGGATTGGAGCACAAACAGCCCTTTGGACAGGACTGTCTTTGAACTTTGTTTTTGTGCCTGAAACATAGTGAGTACTACCAATGAGCTATATATACATGTCCAGCCCTGCCTTGTTTTAAGTCTGCCTTACTTCCTTTAAACTTTGGCATTGTATGACTTTCCTGGGGAGAGCTGAACAAATGTCTAAATTGCTTCAGGGCTAAAGGAAAACCAGACCAAAGAATCCCACCAGAAGTCTAGCTTGGCGCGTCAGTGAGTTTAATCAGGGTTGCTTACAGGTGTGTGGGCAGTGTACAAGCAGCTACACCACTAGAGAAAGCACCCAGCAAATAGTAACTGCTTGCATATTCTCAGGGGAGGGTGCTCCTGCTCAGCCTCATAAGCTCCCCCCACCCCCTTTCCGTGCTAGTGAACCCAATCTTATGAAGGTACCATGAGAGGTACAAAGCCACTCTGATTGCAGAGTGACAACAGCTATGTCATGCTCAGAGTTTCAGGTACATCTCTGAACTTCTGATTTGGATATCACACATCCTGCTGCTATAGCAATGCCTGTAGAAGAGGGTAACAACATGGATGGACAAGTAATTAGAAATCAGAGCCACACAAAGAATTCACTGCTTTTAAATACAGAAAATGAAACCAGTGGATACCAGATCACAATTTATTCTCAGCAAGGAAACAACAGGCCAGCATTAGAGGTAGTAGTGAGATAAAACAGATCTTGAGCATTTCAGTGTTACTCATGAGAACCTAGATCAAGCTGGACTAGAACTCAGAAATCACAGTCCCATTACACTCACAGTTCCTGTCTCAGACTTGCTTCAGTATGTGTTGATTCAATTTTGGATCCAGCAGCAGCTAATTTGGCCCTGGTGGGATAGGGCTTTCTATTGCTATTTGTAAAAATAAGTAAGACTTCACACACAGAAATTACAACTACAAGCTGTTAAAAGAGATTGGAGTGCGGAGCATGGAGTATGGAGTATGGGTGTGTGCATGCTAGTGAGATGGCTCCATTGACAGAAGTTCTTGGCTCCATACCTGGGCACCTAAGTTTGGTCCCTAGAAGCCATATGGTGGAAAGAGAGAACCAATGCCCTTATGCTGTCCTCTAACCTCCACACTCAAGTGTGCATACACAATAAATAAATACATGTAAATAAAAAAAAAAATAAAGCCTGTAGTATGAAACTTATTCATCAGCAAATATTGCTATTTCCTTAGTGCAGGCCAGACTGTGTTAGCTAGGCAAAAAGGATGCATGGATACAAAGGATGAAGTGTTTCCTCATTGTGAGTTATGTATCTTAGTAGTGAATGCTCCAGATGACCAAGATAAGAGAATGCCAATGATTTGGGAATTTGATCACCTGTTATAGGGAGCACTTGCCCCAGGGAGCTGCCTCCAAACTGAAGGATACTTCAAAACCTGAGTTCCAGGGCTAGAGAAATGGTTCAGAGCTTAAGAGCACCTGTTGCTCTTGCAGAGGGTCTGAGTTTGGTTCTCTGAACCCATAAAGAAACTTAGAACATGGGGCCCAGTAGTTAAGAGCACTGGCTGCTCTTCCAAAGGAGCTGGGTTCAATTCCCAGCAACCACATGGCAGTTCACAGCTGTCTGTAACTCCAGTTCCAGGGTATCTGACACCCTCATGCAGACACACATGCAGGCAAAACCCCAATGTATATTAAATAAATAAATACATCTTTAAAAAACAAAAACAAAAAACAGAAAGAAACAGAACTGTCTATAACTCCAGTTCCAGGGTATCCCACTCTCTTCTTGCCTCTGTGGGCAATGGTGCACCACCATGCACAGACATACATGCAAGCAAAACACCCATACATAAAAAAATAAAGTCTTAAAAAACTGAGTTCTTTTCTCCCCTTTATTTCCATCTATTATTTTCTATCGCCCCTCCTTCATCTTTTCCGTGCTCATTCAAGCAGTCTTTGGGGATGTGTGGTTAAGACAGGTCTCATGTAGTCCATGCTAGCCAACAGTTAAGGCTGTCCTTAAACTTCTGATCTTCCTGCCACAACCTCCAAATGCTGAAATTACAGGTGTGCACCACTATGACTTAAGCAAAGTATTTTTAATTAACCTGTTTTTGAGAATAAAGGATTCTGAGAAGCCTAGGTATGAAGATACATAGCAAAGACCTTTCTTCTATTTTAAAAGGTTGTTTTTGTTTCTTTTAGGCATGGTGGTACACACCTGTAATCCTAGCACACTGGATACTGAAACAGGATTGTGAGTTCCAGACCAGTTCAGTCTATATAGTGAAACCCTCTCTCAAAGTTTAAAGAAAAATGAAGGACAAGGGAAGAATAGTATTTTGTCTTATTTTTCTTCCCTTCTCTTATCTAAATTACCTAAAGTGGGAAGTCAACTCCTTTTTTAAGATTTATTTTTATTATTTATGTGTATGTGTGTATGTCTGAGTGAATGAATGCTGTGTGTGTAGGTACCTGTGGAAACCAGAAGAGGGTGTCAGATTGCTTAGACCTGGAGTTACTAACAGTCAGTGATGGACCTCCTGATGTAGGCGCTGTGAACCAAACAACTCTCTGGAAGAGCAGCAAGTACTCCTAACTGTTGAGAGAGCTCTCCAGCCCCAAATAGGACCATCTCAAAGTTACATTCAAACCTGTTTCTTTATTGTTACAGTGCATTATGGATCAATTGCAGGACCCTTTGGACTGGAGGGAAGGAGCCTGAATTTTTATTTTTTTTAAATCCATTTATTTATTTTTGGTGGGGAGGAGGGTGCCTACTATGGCATCCATGTGGTCAGAGGACAGCTTGCAGAAGTTTTGATTCTCTCCTTCCACCATGTGAGTCTGTGATAGACCTCAAATTTCAGGATTGCCAGCAAGCACCTTTATATACTGAGCCATCTTACTGGTCTGATGGTGTGTTTTTAGAAGGTGGAAGTTTGGTTGGCAAAGTAGAAGTAAGATAAGTGATCTAATTTAAGCTGAGCTCTATGATGTGAGAGGTAGTGACCACTCAGATGTTGGTTTCTTTAGGAAACATCTGAGCCATCTTTGCAAGCCCTTGAATCCCGCCAAGATGACATTTTAAAGCGCTTGTATGAGTTGAAGGCAGCAGTTGACGGCCTTTCAAAGATGATTCACACTCCAGATGCGGACTTGGATGTAACCAACATCCTGCAAGCTGATGAGCCCACGCCTTTAACCACAAATGCCTTGGACTTGAATTTGGTGCTTGGAAAGGTAGGTTCACTTTGAAAGGTGAGAAACCAGATGTCTGTTCCCAGTGGCCTGGCTTTCTAGTTTTCAAAGAGCTTGTTTTCTTTATTTTTCCTCTAAATGATGGTACCTAGAGCTGCCGTGGTGGCTCACTCCTGTGATCGCAGCACCTGGAGGCTAGGTTAAGAGGATCATGAGTTCCAGGCTACAGGGAGACCCTGCCTCAAAAAACAAACAAATAGGGGCCGGAGAGATGGCTCAGTGGTTAAGATCACTGACTGCTCTTTCAGAGGACCGGGGTTCAATTCCTAGCACCCACATGGCAGCTCACAGCTGTCTGTAACTCCAGTTCCAAGTGATCTGACACTTTCACACCAATCCACAGTAAAAAAAAAAAAAAGCTTAAAACAAAACAAAAGAAACAAATAAATAAATGAAATGAATGACTGCACCAAGATCACATGTCAGATTTACAGAGTGAAGAGTGAAGGAAGCTCTAAAGCCTCATCTTCGGTGAGGGTGAACAGGAGAGTGCAGAGAAAGGAGTCCATCTATGTCAGCAACTTCTAATTGCTGGGGGGGGGGGGCACCTCAGCTTATTCTAGATGCCACTTGGCAGAGCACAGGTGCCCTCAACTCTTTCTGAGGAAATGCCCTGGCTACACAACACAGATAAAGATCTCACCACCCCTGTCAAAATACATCGCTACAAACCAGTTCCAGTCTCTCGCTTCAAATGTACTTTGCCTAAGTTTGCTGTGTTAAGAATAAGTTGTGGGGGCTGGAGAGACAGGTCAGCAGTGGCTGTTACTATTACAAAATAATAATAATAATAATAATAATAATAATAATAATAATAATAATAAATGCATCAGCTAGCATTCATGATTGACTTTTATAGGACTCAACTTACCTAGGGGGTCAGTCCATATGCAAGGCTCATTTGTTCATAAGTGGTGGTGCTACTTGAAGATGCAGTAGAGTTGTCCAAGATCCTGCATTAGTAATCTCTAGAATTCTGACAATACAATGTAAAGACCTAAAAAGCACAAGGGTCTTATAGCGACTCATCCAGGGCTTTGGCAACTGCGGTACCCCTGCCTTAGTTTGTTGTTTCTCCTACCTCCTCATCTGTCCTGTGGATTTTCATGCACTAAGGAAGCAACTGAGACCTGACCAGGCCCCCAAAGAGCTAGAGTCTCCAAGGTGAGTCAGGAAACATGCACAGCCAGGGTGCTGACTTCTTAATGTGCTGGAAGGCTTTTCAGTGCTCATGGTGCTCAGGATGAAGTCAACCCTCTGAACAAGTAGCCCACACCCCACTCTCTCATGTGCAGGTTCATGTGTACATGTGCGCAAGTGCATGTGAAGGCTAGAGAACAAGTATTTTCTCAGGCGATGCTCATGTTTTCTTTTGAAACAGGATCTCTCACTGACCTAGGGCTCACCAAATAGCCTAGAGCCAGCTGGCCAGAGCTGCAGGGGTTAGCCTTTGTCCCCTTCTCAGCTCTGGGACTAAAGCACACTTTGCACCTGGGTTTTAAAGACTGAACTCGGGTCCTTTTGTTTTAAGGAAAACACTTTATAGACTGAGCTATCTTCCCACCTTTTTTTTGAGATAGGTTCTCATGTGGCTCAGACTGGCCCCAGATCCTCTTTATTGCCAAATGTCTCAAATTCCTGATCCTTTTTCTCGTTAGAAAGTGTTGAATTACAAGCTTACATCCAGCTACACTTCCTACTGAGTTCAGTGGCTTTGGATAACCTGCTCGCCTCCTCAGGACTCAAGTTTTCCCAGCTGTCAAGTGGGGAAGCATCTTTAAGTGGGAGTTGACTCAATTAGGCTCTGGAAAGTTCTTGGGGAGCACCTGGTACATCTGTGCATACAGATGGCACTTTTGTTTCAAAATAGGGTTTTATGTATAGCCCTTGCTGTTCTTGAACTCTCTGTAGACCAGGCTGGCCTCATCCACCTGCCACCTGCCTTCAGAGCACCTGGCCAGATGGCTCATTTGCTTTAGTGGTTTTGGTCTTTTCCTCAGGATTATGGGGCGCTGAAAGACATCGTGATCAACGCAAACCCAGCCTCTCCACCCCTCTCTCTGCTTGTGCTGCACAGGCTGCTCTGTGAACGCTACAGGGTCCTGTCCACTGTGCACACACATTCGTCAGTCAAGAATGTACCTGAGAATCTTCTCAAGTGCTTTGGGGAGCAGGTTAGAAAACAGTCCCGTCATGAGTATCAGCTGGGCTTCACCTTGATTTGGAAGAACGGTAAATAGTGGGCTTGGGTTGAACTTACTCGGGGTGCAAAGGGGTGGGACAGTCTACAGCACTGACTACAGCTGTTTGTTGTTGGATGAAATCCTCTCCCAAATTTAGCCAGCTTAGGGGGCATTCGAGAGAGAGGTAAGTCTTGGCACCAGAGTACCCTCAAGTGTTCTAGAGAGGTTGGGGTTTCTCAAGGAACTGAGCCTAGGAGGAAGGGGTTCTCCTGTGCAACCTGGCAAAGCACAGGAGTGGCTATCCCCATTGGTCATGACATTCTAAAAAGTCATTAAGGAACACTATCTTTCTGTTTGGCCTGCAAGAACAGCAGGGTATCACTTATTCATCATCCTCTGAGCCATGCCTCTCCTGCCCAAGCTTCACATGGGCAGAAGAAGCATACTACTGCCATCCATCCAGTGATACGTCCTGTTTTGAGAAAGTATCCAAGCTAGCTTCAAACCTGGCTTTGGTTTTCTTGTCTCATCTTCCAAAGAAAGAGCAGTATAGACATGTGTCACTATGCCTGGCCATCAGTGGTACTTTACCTTCAGCTTCATTCACATCCAAAGGAGAGATCCTTGCCCTGGGCAATGGAACATCTGGTTCCTGGTCAGTAGTCTTCAAATTTCATGGCAAGGGGTTGAAATAAATGGTTCAAGTCCCGTCTAGCTTGATGACTACCATAAATAAAATAGCAGAAAGGGGTATTTGTTTACTTTTAAATCCTTTTTAAACATATTTGTGTGTGTGGTTACAGGGGGCATGCTTGTAGAGGTCAGGGACAAGTAGAAGTCGTCCTGCAGAAGTTATACCTTCTGCCCTAAGTCCTGGGGACTGAACTCAGAGGACTGCTATAAGTGCTGGACTTGGGGCAGGTGCCTTTACCCATGAGTCATCTCACTGGTCCTCAGTTACTTTTTTAAGGGAGTAGGTTGCATTTGAATGCCTGGTGTGGTGGGGAATGTCTCCCTTTAATTGCAGCACTTAAGAGGCAGAAGCAGGCTGATCTCTAAGTTCCAGGCCAGCCTGATCTACATAACAAGCCCCAGGGCAGCCAAGGATACATATTTGAGACCCTGTCTCAAAAACAACAAAAATTAATTAAAATCTAAAGGTTCTTGAATATTAATCTACTGAATATTACAGATGTTGGTTATGTTCTTGAAAATTGTCTTGCCATCAATTTATGAATGAGTTCCCCCTTCACACAGCACAAGGCTTTGACTCTACATATGGTGTGTTTCCCTTTCCAGTGCCCAAGACACAGATGAAGTTCAGTGTACAGACAATGTGCCCCATCGAAGGAGAAGGGAACATTGCACGATTCTTGTTCTCTCTGTTTGGCCAGAAGCATAACGCTGTCAACTTAACCCTCATCGACAGCTGGGTGGATATTGCCATGTTTCAGCTGAAAGAAGGAAGCAGTAAAGAGAAAGCAGCCGTCTTCCGCTCTATGAACTCTGCTCTCGGGAAGAGCCCATGGTTGGTTGGGAATGAGCTCACCGTGGCAGATGTGGTGCTTTGGTCTGTGCTCCAGCAGACAGGGGGTGGCAGTGGGACAGCACCCGCCAGTGTGCAGCGGTGGCTGAAGTCCTGTGAGAACTTGGTCCCCTTCAGCACTGCCCTCCAGCTCCTTAAGTGAATTCTAGCAGCTTGTCTTGCAGGGTTCAATGTAAGAATGATAGGCTTCAAGTTTGTTGTCAGGAAAGGGACTTGTCCTAGAATCACAGCTTTTCACTAAGCCATTTGTCGAGCATCAATAAACATACAATCTGTGGATTTTATTTTATTCAAGTCAGTAAATTCAAGTGCAATGCACTGAGTTGACTACTAGCCAGGGGGCAGGCACTTAAAGACATCAGAGACTGCTGGTTGAAGAATGCTCAGGTGGTTTAAGGAGTTGAGGGCTTTAAAAGGGAAATGGATCATGGTACACTGCAAGATAAAGACAGAAAATATGACATCTCAGCTGCTAAGATCACTTTAGGACAAGGAGTTCAAAGCTTGATAGGAGCAAGCTGAGAGTGATGCCATGTTGAAAGAGAACAGAAAGGCTGGGGATGGTGCTAAGAAGCTGAACTCTTCCAGGCAGTGCATAGCCCACAGAAGTTTTGAGCCAAGGAGTGATCAAGTGTCTGGTAACTGGCCTCAACAGCAGTATGAAAGGACCAAGGAAGACCTGCAGCTGTCAGTGTCAGTAGCAGCTGGCATACAGCCTGGGGACAAGCAGTTGTGGGAGAAGACAGCACTGATTTCTGTAGAACTTTCTGGAAGACAGGATGGTCAACTGGCAGAGCTTAAAGAAAGTAACGGAATGGTACCTTACCTTAAGTTTCAGGGGTGGGCAGTAACATTTAAATAGGAAATTGAAGAATCAAAACTGTCTGCAGGAGGAACAGGCTCAATTTAGTGCAGTCTTGGGTCATGAAAGGGTTCCTCGAGGAAAAGGAAGCTGGGGCTTCTTTTATATCTTTGCACAGGTTTGCTAAGTACAACTGGGAATAACACCATCTGTCCCCAGCTAAGGGTTGAAAATTTACATTGCTGTCGACTATTTTAAGAGTATAAGTCCACTTCCACATGGTGGGCAGCATGATTCAGGCTATACAAGTAGGCCCCCATTTCCCTCTCATCTCTTCAGCCCTTTATCCTGGGAAAGGAGGCTGAGTTGCTTCTTTAGTTCTTCAATTTCCTTCTCTTGCTCTATTATCTTCATCTGCAATGTGAGATTAACCTAGAAAGAAAACATTTTAAGCTCCATTAAAATGGCCTGGCCTCTGAAATGTTCATACAAACTGGCTGTGCCTGAACAGCAGCTAGCACAGCCCGAACATCACTAGTCACTTCTGCAAGGGTTAAATGTCAAGTTACCACATTATCGACTACAATTATGTGCTACTTCTAGCCTGCAAATGCTCCATTAACAGATGCCTTATGACTGGAGCCCAACAAGTGTCTTCTTTCAAAGTCTGTGAGTCCTTGGTGGTAGTACATCTATCTGCTAGTTCACAAGGCATTGACGTGGAACTTCATTTGCCACCTAGGCCAAGATAGCTGGCTCACAAACTGCCTCTTTTCACATCATTGGGATTACAAGTGCATGCCACCAAACTTGGGTATTACATTTTTTTTTAATTTTTATTTTTATTTATTTTTTTGCTGGAGCTGAGGACCAAACCCAGGGCCTTACGCTTGCTAGGCAAGCGCTCTATCACTGAGCTAAATCCACAACCCCCATTTATATTTATATATATATAAATTAGATCTTAACATTTATTTTTGTGTACGTGTGTGGGTGTTTACATGTACCATGATGCACTTGTGAAGGTCAGAAGTTCTACTATGTGTGTTCCAAGGACTGAAATGATTACCAGACTGGGCAGTAAGTGCCCATACCCACTGACCTGTTTTGCCAACCTTGATGTTTCTGAGGCAAGCACCTTTCTTAAAGCACCTTCCTAGCCTCCTAGCTAGCTTTCAAACAGTCACTGTAAGTGGTTCACAAGCTAGTGCCAATCAGAATCATTTCTGGATCCATAAAGTGCAGACCTCTGCTCCTTGTCTTCCCGGAGTTTGTTAGTAGGTTAGGGGAGTGGAGAGCATTAGAAGCCAGAGAATGCTATTCTCACAGTTACAGTGCGTTCTTCTGCTGACCTGGAGATCATACCTGGAGAGTCTGACACTTGGGTACTGCTCTTCAAATACGAACAGAACCTGGAAATCCTGCTCAAATGCAGACTGACTGTTGGTGGGCTGCTGCTGGTTTAGAGACCATACTTTGAGTAGCACTAGTCATCTAAGACCAACCTAGGGCCCACAGGCCACGTGGGACTGAATACATGAGGCTGTGGGTAGCTTAGGATGTGGCCCAACACAGAACTGTAACCTAGTTAAAGTGTGTGTGTGTGTGTGTGTGTGTAAAGCAAAGAACATTCAAACTGCAACCCACAGAACCAGGAAGACTATATAGCAAGGGGGACCCTATGATGACTGTGGCTTATAGTAAGTTTTGGTTTTACTCAATTACTGGGCAAGCCTCAATGAAACATTTCACAATTAGGTTAAGAATTTATACTGTATCAAGCTGATAATAGAAACACACGTATACAAATGTGGACATACACTCATTTGTAACTTAGTTCCATGGTTCTCAAGCATAAACTTTGTACAAGAACTTCATATTTTTTGTTGTTGTTTGCTTTTTGAGACAGGGTTTCTCTGTGTAGCTCTGCGCCTTTCCTGGATCTTGCTCTGTAGACCAGGCTGGCCTCGAACTCACAGAAATCCACCTACCTCTGCCTCCTGAGTGCTGGGATTAAAGGCATGTGCCACCACCGCCCAGCTGAAACCTTAGGTTTTAGAGCAAAAAAAAAAAGAAGGATGAGTCATCTACTGTTTCCACATGTAGAGGAGGCACTATCTTGGCACCATAGCCATATGATAGGAGAAAGCCAGTTTCAGACAGTGGCATGCTGAAAGATACGCAGGGGCCATCCCTACCACTAGTATCCATTCCTGCTTAGAATCACTGCCCTTTGTTACTATGGAGTACATTAGTTAAGAAAGGAAAAAATAAAACCTTTCTCCTTACTTAGCAAGATGAGGACAGAAAGATACTATAACCCAGACTACATTTAGAACAGCTACTTGGTGCCATCGCTTACCTGGACTATGGATAAACCTATGTTTGTATAAATTCAGTACCTGAAACTCTTAGGGAACTATGAGTATAGGCTTAACTATTTTGTTTTCATAAACCCCCAAACTCAAATATTTCTGAAATGGAATTAATTCACAACTGGGACAAATTCTATTTTGAGTTTCATATTTTGCTCACCATGAAAAGAAATGTTAAGATTTCACTGGATACCATGAAACAAAGAGGCTGGTTTGAAGATCTGTACTGTTGTGGTGTGAAATAATCTGCCCCTAGTACAGGACAGAGTTTTATTTTTATTTATTATTAGATGTGTATTTATGCCTGGGTGGAGGTGCACATCCCATGGACCATGTGGACCATCTATGGGGAGCGGGGGGCACAAGTTTCTCTCTAGCCTTCCATGGGTTCTAGGAAAGCCAACTTGGGTGTCAGACTTGCCTGCTAAGTACTTTAGCTGCTGAGCCATCTCACCAGTGCAGGGGAGGCTTCCATCAAGGAATTTCTAACATACAGAACAACCTGAGAGCTAAGGGTAAACAGTAAGGAGTATATTACACAGAGTGACAGTATCTGTCATTGTTTGTGTAATGAATTACTTAACTTTCTCATCTGTGAAAGGGAGATTAGCACTGTCAGCTTCAGAGTTGTGAGCCTACTGAAAGACAAGCTCATCTAAAGCTCTTCGATTTGATAGCTCATATCTGCAATCTTCGCACTCAAGAGGCTGTGACAGGAATGCTGTGAGTTCAAGGTCAGCCTGGGCTATAGTGTGAGACCCTGTCGATAAATAAATAAGCGAGCTCTTGGGATCATACCCCACCCAAAGTGAATGTTCAGTAACTATTAAAAAAGAAAATGTCACATACATTTCCAGTTGTCTGGAAAAGTTCACTCTGCAGCAGCTGAAGAGCAGACGGCCTCTGTGATGCATCCCTCCTGGTTAGGAGCTGGGCATACTTGGCTTGCACTGGACACCTTTTACTAAGGGACTCGGGTATCCGACCAGTCCTTATGTCTGTTAAGACTGTTGCTCGCTCCATTTCTGTCCCGAATGGCTGAAAGAGCTCAAGCAGGATCACACCTAGGCTATACATATCTGACTACAGAGGAAGAAAAATGAGCATACAAAGGTTTGTTAAAGTTAGAAGAGCACTGCTAACAGTGTAGCCTCCCAAGTAAGAATGTCCAAGAATGAGGCTTTACAGCATCAGCAAAGAAGGCAACACAGCAGATGTCTCATGCCTCAACAGCAGATATATGCCTCAGTAAGACATGTCTGGGACTTTCCTAACTCCATCCCTTTTAAGCCCAGAGAAGGCGTATATGGCCCTGAAGGACAATGGTTGGATAAAGGGCAGGGACAGCTCCCAATAGACACAACAGTACCCTACAACAGGGTTATCTTCCCACCAACCCACCATAATTCAGGCCTGACAGAGTAACTAGGCAAAATTACTAAACTCACGACTCCTGGTATTAGCAACAGGAGACTGTCACCAGGTCCTACTAAGGCTAGCCTCTGCCTCTATTCATAATTGAGCACTTCTCTTTTTCAAGATCAATTTTTTTTTTTAATTTATGCAAGTGTGTGCCACATGTATGAGGGTGCCCACAAAAGCCAGAAGAGAGCATAAGATTCCTTGAAAGTGGAATTCCACATGGCTGTGAGCAGCCTGATGTGGGTGCTGGGAACCATACTCTGGTCTTCTGAAAGAGCAGCAAAAACTCTCCAGTCTACATATCCTTGTCAGTATTTCTAAACTGCATGAAATCTGTTCTGGTTTCCCTAAAAAGAGCTTAGTAGGGTGATAGGCTCTTAAGGACAGCAATGAATTTTTCTGGCAACTCCTTTCCCAGTCACTGAAAAACAAATGATTCATCAAAAAAATCACTGACTAGGCTGCTACATTGAAAAGAGGTTTATTTTAAGAACCAGATATGACAGCCCATGCCTATCATCCCAGTACTTAGGAGGCTGGGGTAGGAAGATCATGAGTTGGAAGCCAGCCTGGGCCATATAGAACCTTTCTTAAAAAAGTAAAAAGGAGCCAGGAAGAGATGGCACACGCCTTTAATCCCAGCTCTCGGGAGGCAGAGGCAAGCGGATCTCTGTGAGTTCAAGGCCAGCCTGGTCTATAGAGCTAGTTCTATGACAGCCACGGCTACAAAGAAAAACCCTCTCTCTAAAAAAAAACCAATAAATAAATAAAATACAAAGGGACTTGGAATGCATCTCAGTGGCAGAGCACTTGACTAGGACACTCAAGGCCCTGGTGTCAGTCCTCAGCACCCCCAAAAATAAAGCCAGTAAAGTACTAGAGGAAAATGGAGGATGTTTTAAAAAGTAAAAATAGAACTGTAAAGGCATTTAACATTTTTCAAGCATCCAAGAGGGTTCAAACTTTCCAGTATCTTCACTCTCCTTCAAGGCAGTCAGGTGGCACACTTCCCAGTACCATTTGTCAGAAGAATGAAAGGTTGGAGACCTCCATGAAGTCTAGCCTCCTAAGGTGAATGGTGATATTTTAAAGGGAAGGTTGACTTCAATGTTTAGTGACATCCATGGATTTTGAAAGTCAAGCAGCCTGAAGGCAACACATACACAGCTGTGTGAAGAGGGAATCTGTTTTTTTGATTTTCATTATTTAGTTTTTTGTGTGTAGACTTCTTGGGGTAGTCTGAGGTGACAGGTCGCCTGCACGACTCAGCTCTGCCATAGAACTGCACTCACTATTCTACCTGTTCTAACCTCCTTGACAAATTGAGGAGAAGTTGAGAACAAACAGTACCTTGGCATTATACTCAGATCCTTCCAACTGTTCGGGTGATGCATACAGACAGGTCCCCACTCTGGATGTGTGTGTCGGCGTTCCTGCAATTGAAAAGGCCATTGAGCTACTTACTGTGATGTGAGCAGAGTACTGTGGCTCCGGAGGGGACAGTTGCCTTTTGGCCTCATCTGAGCTTTGCTATGAAAGTTCTTATCCTCTCTATATAAGGACATGTTCAACCATGTCTATTTTTTAATGCAGAAAGAAACAAAGCAAGTGACCAAATAAGTCCTTACGCTTTCCATTTCTGCTGGTCCAGTCTGAGCTCTTCTGTATGATGTCTGCACACGCCAGACCAAAGTCTCCTATTTTTACTTGCTGATCAGGGCCATGAAGAAAAACATTTCTAGGCTACAAATAAACAGAAAAAGACAACTCAGTTTTCTTAAAACAAATGTGGAAACTTATGTTAAGAGTTGCCAGGCTCACATCAGTAATACAAGAACTTAGGCAGAGGCAGGAGGATCCATGTAAATTATGACACTAGTCAGGTTTACATCTTGAGTCCTAGGTCATCAAGGACTATACAACAAAACCCTATCTCAAACAACCCAAAAGTTTCTAGGCTAAGGAGGTGGCTCACAGTGAGTAGTGTTAGATGTGCAAGCAAGAGGAGCTGAGTTTAAGTGCCCCGTATTCAAGTAAAAAGCTGGGTGTGGCTGTAGGAATACCTCTAATCCCAGCATTACATGAAACAGCTGCAAGAGGATCACTGGGGCTTGTTGGCTATCAGCCTCCTAGCTCCAGGTTCAGTAAGAAACACTGTATCAAGAGAATAAGGTAGAGAGCAATGGAGCAGGACACCCCAAATCCTCCTCTGGCTTATACACACACAGACACACAGACACACAGACACAGACACACACACACACACACACACACACACACACACACACACACACAAACAAACAAACACTGAGCACACCACATATACACTTACACACCAAACTGAAAAGCTGGCCACTCAGGAACAAGTTTTAATTTAAAGAAACTGAAACTTAGTAGGGATAAGGGATGTAGTTCAGCTGGCAGAGTGCTTGTCTAGCATGAACAAAGTACTGTGTTCTAACTCCAGCAATGCATAAAGTAGCACATGTCTGCAATCCAGCACTAGAGAGATGGAGGCAAGATCTGAACTTCAAGGTCATCCTCAGCTACATAGTGAGTTTGGATCAAGCCAGAGCTACATGTTTCAAATAATAGCAGCAGCAACGTTACAATCTAACTGGGAGAAGAGGAGGTATATAATTTTAATAAAAGAGATGTATATGATTTTAATAAAATTAAAACATTTAAAATTGCAATATGTAATTCACTTTTATGTTAATATATATGTTAATATGTGACCCACTCGGTTTTGGTCCTGCTAAAAGTCCCTTAAAAAACTGTGTGTGCATGCATGCACACACCATGGCATGAGGATGGGGTCAAAGGACAACTTGCAGGAGTCTCTACATGTGGATCCCCAGGACAGAGCTTCAGGTTGTCATGCTTGGTGATAGGCATCTTACCCCAGCCATCTCACTGGCCTTCCTAGATTTAATTACAGTTGATGTGTAAGGGACAGGGGAAATGATTTATGCCAATTTGGGTTTTTTGTTTTGTTTGCTTGTTTGTTAATAACTGAGGAGAAAAGCTGAGAAACTGTCTGCACTTGGCAGGAGGGAACAAAGTCTCACGAAAGCTGGCTCCAGTATAGGAATAGATTTTGTTGACAAATACAATTCTAGAAGAGTTCTAGAACTGAGATGAGGGGTCAACATCATAAGAGATGGAAACTGACCAATCCCATAGCACCATCCACTCACCTCATCAACCCCTGCTCTAGAGACTTTCTCATGGGGAACATAACCAAGAGGGGAAGCAGAGACCTCGTGGAGGACAGTGCTATGCTGCTAGAGGACAGCTCAGTCACCACGCTACACTCTAGACTTTATGAGGCCATACTCAAGGAAGACTGTAACATAATCAAGATACTCCTCAGAACCCACCCTGTCAACCAGCCCTTGACCATCCTGGATAACCCCACCAGCAGACTACTTCTGAGCCAGGTACTCCCTATTCTCTCAGTCCCTTTAAAGAAACCATGGAACTGGAAGTGGTGGTACACCCTTCTAATCCCAGCACTTGATAGGCTGAGGCAAGAGTACTGACTGCCTCAAGTTCAAGGCTAGCCTGGGGTCCATAGTAAGCTCTAGCTTTGCTTGAGCTATAGCGTGAGATCTTATCTCAAGAACGTGCACGTACGCGCGCACACACACACACACACACACACACACACACACACACACACACACTCCAGCCAGAGGCTTTGGGAGGAACTACCTCACTACCCCAATGCGCTGGGGACTCCCTGAGCCCCTCATGGTTTCACAACACATAGGGCTCAGCAGCCCATCACCCAGGTCCAGTATACCCCAGTCTGCAACCCTTTCACTCACCACACACAAATGGATGGGAGCCATACATCTTGTATGACTGGAATGAGAGTAACATCATTCTCTCAGAATACACCCACACTGATTACATCATGCAAGTGAATTATTTTCCACTCTGATATACACTTTCCTAGGTTTTTATATGACAGTTTGTTGTGTTTTGTTTTGTTTGAGGCAGGATTTTACTCTATAGTACAGCCTGGCCTAGAACTTACCAACTTACCCAAGCTGACCTAAAACATATTAACAAACGTCCCAAGCCCTGGGATTACAGGGATGAGGCACTTGAGTACTGCTTTTCTAATTAGCTTTCTCTTTTTCTTTCCCCCAAAAGAAAGCAACCCCTCCTTCGCCTCACGCTCCTTATCTTGCAGTCACAGTGTAAACCTTCCATATGTATTTTAAGAAGCAGTATAAACAGCTCAGTTAATCACAGTAAGAACACATGCTGCATTATCTGAAAACCTTGAAAATGTAAGTTTCACAGCTGATAATGGCTTTGGCAAGACCTATAAAATATAATATGTTCTTGTTAATAAACTTGTGGGTTAATTTAAGGACTACGTTATTTCAAAGCAATCTGCTACTGACTTTATACCAACAGTTCTTTATAACAATTAATTTTCAAAGCTTTGTGTGTTTTTTCGACTGCCTTGAGAATTTGTACTTATATTTTTTGCGGGGAAAGGATACAGAGTCTCATGTAGCCAAAGATGGCCTTGCACTTCTGACCCTTCTCCACCTTCCAAGTGCTACAGGGTTATTTACAGGTGTGCACCAACATGCCCAGCTCTAACACACCAATTCTATTTTTTAAAATTCACCAGCTATGGGCCATTTAAAATAGGCAATGGGAGGGGGCGTGGGGGAAGAGGGACTGGAAAGATTGCTTAGCAGTTATGAGCATTGGCTGCTCTTCCAAAAGACCTGGGTTCAATTCCCAGCACCCACATGACAGCTCACAACTGTCTCTAACTCCTGTTCCAGGGGATTTGACACTCTTACACAGACATACATGCAGGCAAAACACCAATGCACATAAAATACAAATAAAATTTTTAAAAAGTATTAAAAAAAAAAAAAAAAAAGCAACAGAAAAGGCAAATCTTTAGCCAGGAATGGTGGCATAATGGCTGTAATCTTGGCACTTAGGAGGCAGAGGTAGGTGGATTTCTCTGTGAGATCCAGGCTAGGTTGGTCTACATAAAGAGGCTGTCTCAAAAATGAAAGAAAAAGAGAGAGAGAGAGAGAGAGAGAGAGAGAGAGAGAGAGAGAGAGAATAAAGAAAGGAAGGAAGGAAGGAAGGAAGGAAGGAAGGAAGGAAGGAAGGGATAGATAGATCTCAATGCATGAACTGAGGAAATGCCAAACCAATGCTAAAGTACTTAGACCTTGGAAGAGTGAGCCATGCTGAGTGGCACTGTGTACGCCATGTCTGTAATGCACTGTGGTTTCCCAGCAGCAGACTCGGGCTATCTTCCCCATCCATCTGGCCGCTGAATACCGCAAGCCACAAAGTTTGCTTTGCTTGTTACAACACGGGGCTGACACTGAAGTAAGGTAAGTTAACTCAACATGCTATCAAGCACGGTGTGTGTGTGTGTGTGTGTGTGTGTGTGTGTGTGTGTGTGTGTGTGTGTGAAAGATACTCATCCCATTCCAGGTACATATTATGTGTGGATGAGACATACTTTACTGACAAGGTGAAGGACTGAAAAACTGGGCCTAATACAAGAATACTAACCAGCCAGGTAAATGAACACATATGAACTAGTGGCTCAGCTCTAGAAAACAAATTAAGTTCAGACTAGAGCACTCAAGAATTTTGACAATATGAGAAATAAGAAAAGGAAAAACAAACAAACAAAACAGATGATAAGCTTTCTTGTGTATGATCCTCCAGAGGACAATTAGCTTCATCAAAGAGAAGTTTATCTTGCTCACACTCTTATCTCTGATTTTGAACACTATGGCCCAATGAATATATTTTGATAAATCAAAGAACTATATATGCAATATAAAAATAATACAACTTCTGGGTACAATCCTTACCCTGCTCAGAAAATCCGCCCTCTCTATTTTGTTTGCACCTTTTCTGGCAACACCAGCTTCAGCTTGGCAAATCTTCTCCATGGCTGGCCTGTCTAAGCCTGAGCCACTGACTCATCCTATCTCTTCAGGGGCTCCTCAAAGGCACTTTCCTGCCCCTGGATGAGATTCTGTACCTTTCCAGAATAGTGCCTACATGCAGCATTCACTTAGCTCTCCAGCCTGCCAGCTTTCCATCCCAGACTATGCATTCCCTCAGGAGGCCGAGATGCCCTGCTATTTCTCCAAATCCCAGTCTTAGGCCCTCACACAGATAATGCCAGGAAAGCAGTCAAGTTCTCAGAGAAACCTTCCCTTTTCACTGCTACAACAAAGACATTTTGGAGGCAATCCTGAGATGAGGGCCACTCATTCCACCTGGGTTGGAGCAGGGTGTGAGAGGGAACTGGCTTCATTGGCTTCACTGGCTTCAGAAAAATGCAGGCATCCAGATTCAAGGCCTGCCACTGACTGACTCTCCTATCCTTATAAGTGAACATATCAGAGAGAAAACAGACAAAACAGGACACCGAGTGAATGGGTGTGCCGGCCTTTTAATATTCACTTCTGGGATATTCATAGCTCATACCTAGGTCCACACATTTTTACTGAATACCCAGTGAACACCTCCAGAGCTATGCATGATTCTGGGGATACAGAAGCAACTAAGAGACAGCCTAAAAGGGGCCACAGTCCCAAAAGGAGCAACCTTGAATAGGTTTCTCTAAGAACCTAAGTTCCATTCAGCAGGGACCCAAAAAACCTTTAAGACCCCCAGCAACACAGACTGCCACCACTTCTTTAAAATAACTACCAGGGGCTTAGGGAGACAGCTGAATTGGTGAAGCACCTGCCATCCAAACATAAAGACTTAAGTTCACTCCCCAGCACCTGTGTAAGAGTCAGGTGAGGGAGGAACACATGGTTTATAATACCAGTGCTGAGGAGTGAGGGAAGGAACACACGGATCGCCAGAGCTCACTTGCTAGCCAGTCTGGCCAATCAATGAGTTCTAGATTCAGTCAAGAGAAGTTCTCTCAAAAAATAAGGTTGAGAACAATCACACACACACACACACACACACACACACACACACACACACACACAATCCACTTGTATCTACACCACCCCCACACCTCTATAGAGGGAGAGAGAGAAAGGGAGAAAGAGAGAGAGGGAGAGAGAAAGAATTACTATTCCTGAGCATTAATTCTTCATGGAGAATCCCTTTCTGGAGTGAACCTGGCTTAATCTATGATAAATCCCTTTCAGGGACGCTCAAGGCCTCACCACTCTTCATCAGATGCTGCTAAACTGGCCAATCACTTCTACCACGTGGACCAAACCCAGTACTCAGATCCAAAAGATCCTGACAGACATTCAGAATAATGCTGTCACGTGTCTGCGCATTTTGTGTGAACATGGAGCTCAAGTGAATGCCCGGGTAGACAACAGCAACAAACATTCACCCCTCCACCTGGCCATAACATATGGCTCCTATCCAGTTCTCTCCCTCTTGACCCAAAATGGTGCCCAGGTCAATGCTACTAATGAAGCCAGCATGACGCCCCTCCACATGGCTGCAGAAATACTGGACAAGAACATGATAGAGACACTCATTGCCTGTGGGGCCAACGTGAACTGTGCCATCACATCAACTGGAAACACGGCTCTGAAGCTGGCAGTGTGCACCGCATCAAGCAAAGCTGGCCAACTGCTAGCAGCAGGGGTGGGCTGCATCCGTCTGCTGCTAAGTCATGGAGCCCAGGTCAACGCCCAAGACCACGAAGGCCAAACAGCTCTGCACAAGGCATGTTTTGGAGGCAGAGAGGTAATAATCAATCTCTTGCTGGAATTTGAAGCAAATGTTAACATTTTAACAAAAAATGGGGAATCTCCAATTTATATGTACCTTCAGCGCAGTTCCAATATCAGAGATGTAACGCTTCTGGCTAGGCTACTTTATCGAACTTACCCTTTAAGACTGAGCAATAAACAAGGGCTTCTACCTGCAGGAATCATGCTACCAGAATTCCACCTCTTAAGGGAAACTCTAATAAAGTTAGCAAAAAAACCTTTATCCCTAGAGGCCATCTGTAAGAGAAACATCAGGAATGTTTATGGTGAGAAGTACAAATTGCACCTGAAGAAACTTCTCCCTGGGAAGCTATGGAACTCCATATATACCTTCTATGACTTCGACTACCTCTTGAAATGAGAGCTCCACACCCTCAGTCCAGAGAACCTCAGCAACTCAAACTGTTTTCTGGCTAGACATGGACCAGGAAACACTTGAACTTCACTTTACATTGCAATGCACAAACTACTGGCCCTTAATTCCTTTCCAAAACATTAAAGTGACTTGCACATTAACTCATGGTCTTCTAAGGTTTCATTTAGATCCCTTTCCCATGATTTAAATTTTGGCATGAAAAGTGGGCTAACTGCTTTAAGATTTGTCAGTCAAAAAAGAAAGTATATTTTATCTTTCCTTGATAGTCTTTTATGAATTAAAACTAAAATAGTCCCTGTGGGGTTTTCAGTTTGTTTTGTGGGGTGGTTTATTTTGGTTTGGTGAGACAAGCTCTCACTAGGTAGTCCAGGCTAACTCAAGCTAATTGATCCTCCTGTCTGCTAGAATTGTATTTTCATTGTGGTTTGGTTTGAGGGATTTGGGGTTTTGATTTTACTTTGGGTCCTTGAGACATAACTCACTACAGACCCCTGAAGAGCTCTAGACTTGCCTCAGCCTCCTGGGCTGGGATAAAAGGTATGTGATGGATGGATTTGTTGTTGTTGTTGTTTTTCCGAGACAGTGTTTTTTGTGTAGCTCTGGCTGTCCTGGAACTCCTCACAGAGATCCGCCGGCCTCTGTCTCCCAAGTGCTGGGATTAAAGGCGTGTCACTACCGCCACCACCAGCATTTTTTTTTTCAAGATAAACAGCAACAATAACAAAAAACCCAAACCATTTCATTGAAACATTTTAATCTCTAAGGCTGCAGTAACATATAACCACTCTACCAATATTGAATATATTTACCATCACCATACTAGTAATCAGTATACTTATGCCTTACTGCATTCATACTTCAACCAATATTCAAATAACCCCAAATTACTGCTTTCAAATTCAATTTAGGATTTCTTTTTAAGTATGGGGGGGACGCATAATTGGGGGAGTATACACACGAGTGTGTTCATGTATTCAGAGGCTAAAAGTTGACATTGGGCATCTTTCTCAATTAATCCACCTAACTGGATGGCCAGTATACCCCAGAATCCTCTTGTTTCTGCTTCCCCAGCACTGAGGTTACAGGCATATGCTGTTATACCTGGCTTTTTACACAGATTCTAAAGATACAAATTCAAGTCCCCATGCTTATATAACAAGCTCTTTATTTCCTTGACAGCAGTGACAACCTCCTAAGCAGAAGAATGAGGGTATGTCACCTCATTGCACTCCACGAACCCACATCAAGTCATCCCTGGAAGGCACCACTGCTGTGCTCACAGGTGTAGTAGTCTGCCTTACCTTCAGATCTCTGTGGACAATGCCCATGTTATGTATGTAAAAGACACCTTCCACCAATTCTTGAAATATTTTTGTTGCAACACTGGCCATAATGTAGGGACCTGGAATTTTAAAAACAAATGGTTTCATATCCCTATTTCTTTGAACTCATTAAATGACATTAACATCTAAATGTTAAACGTTCTCAACAAATTAATCTTAGAAACTTCAACAGTCAAACACTCCAGAATGGCTTAAAACAGAACTAAGGAGGAAGGATTCTTTGCTAGCGAAGAAAAAAAGATCACAATCTGAAACCCAACACTGACACTTTGCTTCCAAAAAGGTACTAAGCTTAGCCAGAAACTCTGTACTAATGACTTTCTAACAATTAAGTGACTAAATTACAGCTTCAGTCCTCCTTGAGTCTTAACATGTCAAATCTGTAAGTTCAAGGTTCAGTGAAGACACAATCTCAAAAATAAGGAGGGGAATGACTGAGGAAGACACCTAAAATCAACCTCTGGTCTCCACAACAGGCAAATGTGCGTACATGCACACATGCGCGCATGCGCGTGCTCACACACACACACACACACACACACACACACACACACACGGTCACCACAACACGCAAACATGCACACACACACTCACACAAATATGTACATTTAGCACATATATACACCAAAAAATTTCTAACTGAAATCATTGATCTAAATTCTACGTTATAATTTAAATACTGTCTTTGTGTCTTTTCCCATTGCCATCATAAAATGCCCTGACAAAAGCAACTCAAGGAGAAAAGGCTTATTTCAGCCCCCAGTTCAAGGTGACAGACCATTGTCACAGGAGTGTAACCTGTGATGGCAGGAGCTTGAAGCCACTGGTCACACACCTCCAGTAAGAAGTTGAAAAGCAATGAATGAATATTATCATGCAGCTTATTTTCTGTCATACAGTTCAGGGTCACAACTCAGGGAAAGCTGCCACCTACAGTGAGCAGGTCTTCCCACATTGCCTGCCTCAAGATAACACCCCTACAAGCATCCCCAGAGGCTAACCTAACCTAAATTATCCCTCATAGGTGTGTCAAAACAAATCCTGTCAGGTTGATAGTTAATATCAACCACCACCAATACCAACAAACACTTTATCATAGGTAACTGCTTTTGAAAAATACTGCAATAAACAGACTTATATCATGGTACTTACAGGCAGCTTCATCCACATACTCCCGGCTCCGCTTGTTCCTCTCGGCTATCCAGTCCCACAGGGACAGCTCACACAGCTGCATCTGGATATGTAGCATCAGGTGGTAGCGAACCTAGAGGAAACACAGCATGCTCCCATCTACTGAGTTTCTTACTCTTCATCTGTCTTTTTTTTTTTTTTTTTTTTTTTCCAGAGCTGAGGACCGAACCCAGGGCCTTGCGCTTGCTAGGCAAGCGCTCTACCACTGAGCTAAATCCCCAGCCCCCTCATCTGTCAACAAACACTCACTGGCCTACTTTAGGTCAAATACCACGACTAACCACTGCCTAAAGTCTCCTAAAGGAGACTGATTAACCAAGATCACACTGTAGTCTGAGGGTGGAGATGGGGCTCAGTTGGTAAAGTGCTTGCTCAGCATGCAGGAAACCCTAAGTAACCTATTCTGGTTTCTTTTCATTTTATCTTACATTATTATTTTTTAGATGCCTGTTTGTATTCTGAGAGAGAGAGAAAGTGTGTACATTTGGGTGGGTGTGGGTGGAGTTAGAGGAGGGAAAATGGTAATCAGAATACAGTGCGTGCGTGCGTGCGTGTGTGTGCGTGTGTGTGTGTGTGTGTGTGTGTGTGTGTAAAAAAGGATGAGCTACTATTGCTCCAGCCACCCTGCCTGCCTGCCTGTCTGCTGACATGCTCCCTGCCATGCATGAAGGCCATGGACTCCAACCTCTAAAGCTGTGAGCCCTGTGGTGATATATTGTGTACCTGAATAAAATATGCCTGAAGATCAGAGAAGAGAATAAGCCACTAGATTAAACATAGAGGCCAGACAGTGGTGGAACACACCTTTAATCCTAACATTCTGGAGGCAGAGATGAGTTCAAAGCCACCCTGGACTACATGAGATTGACTCAGTCTAGAAGAGAAACAGTGGGTTGGGGATTTAGCTCAGTGGTAGAGTGCTTGCCTAGCAAGCACAAGGCCCTGGGTTCGGTCCTCAGCTCTGGCCAAAAAAAAAAAAAAGAGAGAGAGAGAGAAACAGAGCCAGGCAGTGGGGGTACACACCTTTAATCCCAGTACTTGGGAAGCACACATGCCTTTAATGGCTGGGTAGAGAAAGGTATATAAGGCATGAGGAGACAGGAACTAGAAGCCTTTTAGGTTGAGGATGCTTTTTCAGCTGAAGTCCTTTCAGCTGGAGCTCTTTCAGGCTGAGGAGTTGGTGAGGTCAGAGGTGGTGGCTGTGGCTTGCTCTGCTTCTTTGATCTTTCAGCTTTTACCCCAGTATCAGGCTCCTGGTTTTACATTATTAGATTTCATGTTTCGGAGCCCCAAATAACTTTTCTTCTGAGCTGCCTTGGTCATGGTGTCTTATCACAGCAATGGAACAGTGGCTGAGACAGCTGGCGTCTTTAGATTGTGTCTTCTTGTGGGCTATCTGTACACTGCGTGAAAATGTAGTCTTGTGATTGGTGTAATAAAAAGCTGGACGGAGGTACAGACTTCCAGCAGACAGAGAACTCTGTTAAGGCGGTGGCAGAGTTGCCAGCTGAATGTGGAGGAAGCAGCATGAGCAGTACAGAGAGATGAGGTGATAGACATAGATTAAAATAAAATAAAATGGGTTAATTTAAGTTCTAAGAGCTAGTGGGACAAGCCTAAGCTAAGGTTGAGCTTTCATAATTAGTAATAAGTCTCTGTGTCATTAGTTGTGAACTGGCAGCCCAAAGGAAAATCCAACTACAGTGTCTGCTAAAGAGAGAACATTAAGCTTATAGCAGCCAACTGAATTCAGCATTAAGGAAAATGTTCCATTAAAAAGAAAGTGTGCAGACATACATATTCTTCCATAAGAATTATTTTGGTACATACAGATTTCCAATCCTATTCTATATCTGTCATGTATACTCTATTTAATGTTCAAGTTTTGTGTGTGCAATGTATGGGGGTCTGTGGATGTTCATGTGTGTATGCAAGATGCATTTTTATGTGGAGGCCAGAATTCAATCTCAGGTGCTATTCCTTGGATGCTGTTCATCTTGTTTTTAGAGACAGGGTCTCTCACAGGGGTGTAGGGTATGTCAGTTAAGAGAGACTGGCTGGCCAGTGAGCCCCAGTATCTACCTCTCTTCACTCCCCCAGAGCTGGGATTAGAAGTGTGCACCACCACACCCAACTTTTTATGTAAGTTCTGGGGATCAAACTCAGGTCAGTCTTATATGACAAGCATTTTACAAATGAGTTATCTCTCCATCCTCTAATGTTCTAGTTTTCTAAACACAATATTAATGAGAGTCTGACAAGCATATTAGCAAACTTACTACAGTAAAAGTTCCCTGACAACTGACCTGGTAATCTTCCAGGAGTCACCAAAAGTCATACTTCAAAAATAGAAAATTGTTCTGCATGAATATATATATATATATATATATATATATATATATATATATATATATATTTATGGTATAACACTATATATACTAGACGTAGATAGTGAATGAAGCTTCCAACTCCAGGGCACACAATTGAGATTATCTAGGGGTGCAGTGATCCAATGTGAAGATCGGTAAAGGTTACTAAGAGCTAAGTAAATGAGGAAGGCCTTACAGGAGGGCTGGGATGGGTTAGTAGAGTGCTTGCTAGCATGCACAAAGCCCTGGGTTTGATTCTCAGAAATGAGTGACAACTGGATTTTCAGCATTCTAGAAGTAGAGGCAGGAGGATCAGAAGTTCAAGGTCATCTTTGACTACACAACTCACTCCAGGTCAGCCTGGGCTATATGAAACCCTATATGCAGGGAGGAGAGGGGGACCAAACCTGAAAAATACCATACAGTCCACGAGACTAAACAAAGCCACATAGAAAGACAAAGCACCACCAGAAGTCAGCTAAAGAAGAAGGACGCAGCAGAGTCAAACCCCTTACACAGCTGTGGGTGAACTCCTTAGCAGGATCTGGGAAACCACATTACCTCTGTCTGCTCCAGCAGGTTCAAACTGCTTTCCGAAGACTCATCCGTGGATACAGAATTCCCTTCCAAGTCTGAGTTATGCCCCAGCGGCAGCTGATGCTTGACAACTGGTCTGATAGACAAATCAGTCAAGCCATTTCCTTGGAGCTCAATGGACGATTCAAATTCACTGCTGTTCCTGATCACCAAATCGGCAGTGTAGCTCACCAAGTTGTTATTCTCATTTTTAATGTCAGATTCACCAAAAGGTTTTTCTTTTTCTGAGGTGAGTTCGGCAAAGATAATGGATGAACTGCTTTCATTGTCTTTAACATCACCTTGATCTCTAGAAATAAAAATACAGTAAGACAAACATGAATGTAAATGACAGGAGTACTGAAACTGGTTTTTCACGCCAGGATGAACCTTACGAATGTCTAAATAAATAGCACCAGGCAGGTATTTTTGGCATAGCCTATAATCACAGTTCCCAGCATCAAAGCACTGGGAGGTGGAAGCAGGAGGATCAGTTCAAGGCTATTTCAACTACACAGCAAGTTCTAGACAAGCCTAAGCTACATGAGAACCTGTCTTAAATTTGAAAGAGTATCAAATCTGTCTAGCATTAACTTTGATTTGAAATATTGACAGAGGGCCAGAAATGGTGGTGCACATATGTAATCCCAAGACCCAGGAAGCTGAGGGAGGAGGATTATGAAATTGAAGTTAGCTACAAAGTAAAGCGCAGTCTGAGCTGCTCAGCAAGACCCTATGTCAAGGAAGTCAACTAAAGTAACTACAACTCTGACAGGAGAAAGAAACTTAGTATTTTATAGGGAAAATAAGCAAAATGACAAAAGGATAAAAAAAAAAAAAAGTAAGCAAACAGTAAGTCTGTGACATTCCTCCCAAGTAGCAAAGACAAAATCGAGTCACTGCAGGTGACAGAAAAGAATTATGTGCACAGTAACACCAACCCACATACCTGTCCCCTTCATGCTCCGACAGCACTTCAAGAGAGGGCAGTTGAATGGGAACTCTGTCTGCCAAACAGAAATAAACACAAACATCTGTAAGCAGCCATGATTTTTCAGAGCTCAGATACACAGACAGCACCAAATGAAGCTGCAAGTCAATAGGAAGACAGCGAGTTTAAGAAATGGGGGCACCCTAGTAACTGCAGAGATCACCAAGGGTTCTAGAGATCTGTTAGTAAATAGTAGGTTTGGAGGACCCACAGACTCAACCTTAGTTTTGCTGTAGTGAAAAGCAACTCCAGGAAAAAAGTGAGTTGGCTGGGGCTGGAGCAATGGCTCAGCACTTAAGTGCATTTGATGCTCTTTTGAGGACTTGGGCTCAGTTCCTAGCACCCACATCAGGTAGCTTACAAACACCTGTAACTCCAGTTCCAAGACATCTGAAACCCTCTTTGGGTTCCATGGGCACCTGCACACACATGGTACACACACATATACTCAAACACGCACACATATATACACACAAAATAAATCTTTAAAGTAAGCTTATATTTTTTAATAAACGTCATTGAACTGTAATTTGAATCTCGTCTTTTTTTCATAAAATATTCTCCTACCAACTCATTCCATTTGTGTGTCTATATATATATGGCCATACATTTGGCTTTATGTGAGTTGTATGCACCTTATGCATGTGGGTGTTAGTATGCATGTGTGCTGGATATGCCTATGGAGAACAGAGATCAATGTCTCGTTGTCTTTCTCTTTCTTTACCTTATTTTTTGAGACAATCTCTCATTCAAAATGGAGCTCATCACCTTGGCAAGGCTGGCTGGCCAGTGGTCTCCAAGGATCCCAGTGTTGAGACTAGGGATGTACCCTACTGTGTCTTTTTACATGATTGCTAGAGATCCAAACTTAGGTTCTCCTGCTTACATGGAAGGCATTTTACCAGTTGAACCATTTCCCAGCTCCCTGTCTGACTATTTGAAAGCGAAAAACCTCCTACAGCTCAGTAAGAGAATGTTTGCCTAGCATGTTCAATCCTCAGCACTGACCAACAACAACAACAACAACAAAAAGCCAACTAAGAAAAAAACAAAATAAAACTATGTTTACAAGCACATGCTTGTAATCTTAGTCCTCAGGAGGCTGAGATAGGATCTTGACTTAAAGGCCAACTAATTAACTTTGAGACTAATTTGGGCTTGTTAATAGTATAGACATTGTCTCAATTTTTTTTTTAAATAATAAATAAATAAAAACAACACCATTCTCCGCTTGTGTGTGCAAGGGCAGGGCAGATTTGGCCCAAGAGCAGAAGCTCACTAGACATTCATATACAGACTAAGTACACTGGGGGAGGTAGAGACCAAAGCACTTCAGATTTGGGACTTTTTTCTTTTTTTCTAGAATGTATGTACAGAATACCAGAGGTCTCCCCAGTCCTAAAGTCAAAAGAAGTTCAAAGCTCAAAAAAAAAAAGTGTGCTTTTATGAGGTTCTAAAAGTTGTACATTTGGGAACTTTTCAGATTCTCAATTTTTAGACTAGGGATGGTTGACTTGTATCAACAAAAACTACTTCCCTGAGTCAGGCACAGTGGCTCACGCCAGTAACCCTAGCACACTAGAGGCATAGGTAGGAGAACTGCAGCAAGTTTGCGGCCAGCATGTAGAGAATACCAGGCCAGCCAGGACTACAGAGTAAAACCCTGTCTCAAAAAAACCAAACCAGGGGCTGCAGAGATGCTCAGTGGTTACAATGCAGAGGATGACCCAAGTTCTGTTCCCAGCACTCATGCCAGGTGGCTAACAACTTACCAATTCCAGATCCAGGGAATCCAATACCCTCTTCTAGACCCTAAGGGCACCAACAAGCTTGTGTGTATATTCCCACACATAGAAACATATTTATACACATAATTAAGAGTAAATAAGCTAGGCAGTAGGTGTGGTGGCATACGCCTTTAACCCCAGCACTTGGGAGGCAGAGGCAGGTAGATCTCCATGAGTTCAAGGTTAGCCAAAGCTACAGAGACTCTGTCTCAGAAAAATAAAATAAAATGTAAAAAGTCCTGGGGGGATGTCTTTCTGTACGCTGTGAATATATGTTGTTCCCACTAGTTAATAAATAAACTGCTTTGGTCTATGGCAAGGCAGCTTAGAGGCAGGCAGGAAATCCCAAGGAGAGAGATAGGAAAGAGAAAGATGGACTAGAGAGATGCCAGCCGCCAGGAAGGAGCAGCAAGATGCCAGCAGACTGGTAATGCCATGGCCACTTGATAACTTATAGATTAATAGAAATGGGTTGTTATAAGAGCTACCTAGCAAGAAGCCTGCCATAGGTCATACAGTTTGTGAAAAATTTTAAGCCTCTAACTGATTATTTTATAAGTGGCTGAGGGACCGCAGGGCCAGGAAGATTGGAGGAAATTTTCAACTACAAAAGTCTTTTTTTTCAAAGTTGGGTATGGTGGCACAACCTTTTTAATACCAGCACTCAGGATTCAGAGACAGACACACCTCTGTGAGTTCAAGACAAGTTCTACATAGGGAGTTCCAGAACAGCTAAAGCTATATGGAGAGACTCTGTCTAAAAAACAAGCCCCCAATAAACAAATAAATGAATGAATGAATGACTAAATGAAATAAAAAGCAACTTACCTTGTGGCCGAACCACATGAACATGTTCTATCCATGCAGTATGGTAACCAACAATGTTGGGGTGTTGGAGGCCTGCCAGCACCTTTACTTCTCGTAGCACCTAAACAAAATAATCAGAATTGTTTTTACTGGCAATTTGTTACCCAATACTACTTACCCTGGAAGAAAGATAGTAACCCTCTGAAAGAAGGATCTGAACTACACAGAAATAACAGGAATAATCCTGTGAAAGACAGACAGCAACTGTTTTTTCCTGCTATTTTTAGAGACAGACTCTCTCTATGCAGTACAGTCTGTCCTGGACCTGGATATGTAAACCTGGCTGTCCTTGAACTCACAGAGATGGTCCTGCCTCTGCCTCTCAAGTGCTGAGATTAAAGGCCTGCACCACCACACCTGGCCAAACAGCAATTGTTACAGCAACTCCACGCTTACATCTTGATAGTTCACTCAATTTTTGTACCCTCCTCTCCACTGTAAGCAAACACCAGTCTTCCTTCTATTCCTTTCTTACCTTGATCTTCTTTCCTTTTTTTAAAATGCCTTGAGCATGCTAGATAAACTCCCTACCACTGAGCTGCACACCAGCCTCTGTGGAGTGGTTCTGTTGGCATCTGTGTTTGTTTTGATAGTGTCTCACAATGCAGCACAGTCTGGCTGCAAACTCCTGCTACTCCTGCTCAGCATTGTGAACACTGGGATCACAGCTGTATGTAACATGATGGATTTGTCGCTGTTATTTAAAGTCAGAGACACAGTGACTCAGAAGAGAAGGAAATTTATCCAGGACCACACAGCATGTCAGCCTATACTAGGCCCACCTTTTATGGAACAAGTGCTTAAAAAACTAATGTCTCACTAGTGAGACAGCTCAGAAGGCAAACACACTTTGCGGCCAAGCCTGATGACCTGAATCTGCTCCTTGGGATCCACAAGGTAGAAGGAAGAGAGCCAACTGCCACGAGCTGTCCTCTGAACTCCACACAAGCCCTGTGGGCACGCATCCATGTACAGACATATACACACAGCCTGTCATGACTTTAGTCTTAGCATTTGGGAGGCAGAGTCTACGTAGTGAGACTTAATCTCAAAATAAAATTATATATAAAATGAAACAGAAAAATACAATTTTAAAGAAAAATTACATCAATTAAAAATTTAGTTTTTATATTTACTGATAAAACCTACTATTTAGCAAATATGTATAAATATAGCTCTAACTCTTCAAAACAAAGCACACAGTTAGTTGTGCCCCTCACAGCTCCCTCCTGTGCTGTCCTCTCTGTACTACAGTAGAACCTAGAGCCTTCACAGGGAGGCAAGTGCTCACACTCTGTGCTCTATCCCCTGCCTTCCTTTGACTTTTTGAGAAAAGGTCTTACTAAGATGCCCAACTGTGAACTCACTTGGAACCCTGGTAGGTCTTGAATTTTCAATTCTCCAGCTTTACCCTAAGTAGTGTGATTATATACCTGACCTGCCAGGCATCCTTCACCGTATTTTTTTAACAATGAGGTTTTATTATATAGCCTGGTTAGTCTCAAGTGACCATCCCACCTCACCCTCCCTAGTAGCGTAAACCAGTGGTACATGTAGCAGGTCCAGCTCAAATCATACTTTTTTTCTTTGATGGGGATGGCTTTTATGATAAGGTCTGGACAATCGATCTACCCTGCAACTTGCTCCATAACAGAGGCAGACCTTGAACTGACCCTCCTACCTCCACTTAGTACCACCATGCCTGGCCCAGCTCAAATCATTTTCTGAAATCCTACCTTCAGGGTTAGTGAGATAGCTTGGTCATAAAGTCATCAATTTGCCAAGCATGAAGACTTGAGTTTGATGGTCAGAATTCACATTTAAAAAAAAAAAAAAAAGGACTGAGCATGTCACATGCTTGTAATCCCTACCCTGAGGAGGTTGAGATGAGGGTCCCTGGAGCTCACTGGCCAACCAATCTTGCTTACTTAGTGAGCAGCTGCAGTACAGTGAGAGACCTCGTCTGTAAAACTAAGATGGATGATGCCTAAGGAACACCACTCACAACAAGCACCCTCATACAAACTCAACTGCGTGTATACCTGCGCGCACGCACACACACACACACACACACACACACACACACACACACACACACACACAGATCCAAAATCATACCTTCACACAGTCTGTTTTAGTTGCACTGTTAATCAGGATTTTCTTAATTGCATAATGCTGACCATCTAATTTGTTCCGGACCTTAAAAGCCAGAAGAAAAGAAGTATTAAATTCATCAAATGCAACTGAATAAAGGAATTTACATCATGTGAGCGTTGATAATCCAAACCAGCCAGAGATCAAATGGAGCTTAAACCACTCTTCCTACAAGGGAGAAAGTCGGCCTTAGTCTTCTGGAGCAGGACCTTTGCAAACTAACTGTGTCCAACCTCAGGCTCCAGCCTCAGGACCAGGAATGCTAGCAAAGTTGTACGTACAGTCCTAAACGCAAAAAACACCATGTTTTCAGTAACACAATTGTTTATTTTATTCTTTTTGAGACCAGGTCTCGGGTAGCACAGGCTAGCCTCAAGCTCACTATGTAGCCAAGGATGACTCTGAACTTGTGATCCTCCTGTCTCCAGCTCCTACAGACATGCAGCACTGTGGGCCTGTATGGTGCTGGGGATCAGGTTCAGGGATTTGGACATGTCAGGCAAGAACTCTACCAACTGAGGTGTATCTGTAACAACACAGGTTCTTATAGCATACTGTTTTCAAGTTTCAACTGCTAATTTCAGTAAAGCCAATGCCTTATCATTCTGTTGACAATCTTTAAACTATGGACTGAAAACACTAAGTTGAAAATATTCTTAAATTATATTTTTATTAAGCTTGTTTTTTGATGTTGTTGTACATACTGGGTGCTTTTGTGTATCAACTTGACACAAGCTATAGTCATCAGAGGAAGGAGCCTCAGTTGAGGAAATTCCTCGATGAGACCCATTTGTAGGGCATTTTCTCATTTAGTGATCAATAGAGGAGGGCCTAGCCCATGGTGGGAGGTGCCATTCCCTAGACTGCTGGTCCTGAGTTCTACAAGAAGGTGAACTGAGCAAGCCACAGGAAGCAAGCCAGTAAGCAGCTTCCTTCCATGGTCTCTGCATCAGCTCCTGCTTCCAGGATCCTGCCCTGTTTTGAGTTCCTGTCCTAACTTCCTTCAGTGATGAACAGCAATGCTGAAGTGTAAGCCTGATAAACCCTTTCCTCCCTGACTTGTTTTTTGGTCATGGTGTTTCACTGCAGCAATAGAAACCCTAAGATATAATACTTGAACAAGAAAGAAATCACTTTCACCCCAACCCTTGTTAATAGCTTTCCTCCCCACAAATCCTTTCTCCACATACATCTTTTCTCTCCTCTCCTCTCCTCTCCTCCTCCTCTTCTTCTTCTTCTTCTCTCCCTCTCCCCCCACTCCTCTCTCTCTCTCTCTCTCTCTCTCAGGCAAGGTCTCACTATATAGTCTTGGTTGGGCTGGTATTTGCTTTGTAGACCAGGCTAGACTCAAATTAGGAGATCTACCTGCATCTGCCATCCTAGCTAGTACTAGAATTAAAGGTGCTCCACCATGCCTGCCTTACAACACATTTTTAACTACAGAATAAACCACAGAATAAAAACTCAAAGTTTCCAGAGTCTAACTAAATAACCAACATTAATAACATGGTTAGGAAAAAAATTAAAACCTACTGAAAATAAAAACACATGGTTTAAGGAATTTCTAAGTATTTCTAATCATAAAAATGAAAATAACTTCTCAAAATACACAAATGGCATAATAGGTTAAAATGAGCAAACAGAAAAAAAACAAAAAACAAAAAACAAACCTTGTATACTCTTCCATATCCTCCTTTTCCTAAGATAGCAAGCTCTTCAAATTCATTTAAGTAGCGTGAGGTTTGTGCTTCAAAAGCTATCTCCCTGGATCTAAAAGTTAAACACAGACAGGCCATCAATATTAAGATGTGACAATCAAATGTATGCACTGTGTTACCAACCTACTGAGACTCATTTATCAGTAAACTGTAGGGTAGAAAGAATCCGCTAAAAGGAAATTTCTAATTTCCTATGGGAAGAAAATGGTAAATTAAGAATGTAATAAAAATAGCAAGAAGGCTCATTAAATTTAGTAATTAACATTCCAACAAAAATCAGCAATAATGTTTTATAGACAGTAGTAATGAGTGTGAGTAATTATGTGAGCTTTTCCTTCCTTGCTGAGAGACAGGGTCTCCAATAGCCAAAGCATACCCTTAGACTTCTAAACCTGCTACCTTTTTTTTTTTTTGGAGCTGAGAATTGAACCCAGAGCCTTGCACTTGCCACTGAGCTAAATCTCCCAACCCTGAACCTGCTATCTTTACCTCCTAAGCACTCAGGTGACAGTCGTGTACACCAGGTAGTTTTACTTAAATTTCTTATCTTAGTGTTTTTCGGGGGCTGTTGGGGATTTGGAACGAGGTCTTACTCTGGAGTCCAGGCTTCCTAGAACTCACTATATAGGCCAAGGCTGACCTTTAACATGTGGCAAGCCTCCCAATTCTGTTTTCCATATGCTGGGATTACAGTTGTACGCTACCCCAGGACTCCCAACCTTAAACTCTGAAATGATCCAGGCTCCTTAGAGATTTTTAAAATTTTGTAAATAAAGTAAAAGGCCAATGGTGTTCTCCTAAAAGAAGTATCAGTATTCTAATTAATAGTGGTGTTTGCTGGACATGGTTGCACATGTCTATAATCCCAGCAGGAGATCTGAGTATGAAGACAGTTTGGGTTACAAAGAGACTTGGTCTCCAAAGAAACCAGGGATGAGGGCTGTGTTGATGGCTCGATGCAGAAGCATGAAGACTGCAGCAGGCAGACCCCAGCACCCACAAAAAACCTGCAGGTAGATCCCAGCACCCACAAAAAACCTGCAGGCAGACCCCAGCACCCACCAAAACCCCTGCTGGGCAGGCAGCCCACCTGCAACTTCAGCAATAGGGAGGAAGAAACAAGCAAGCCAGCTAGACTAACCAAATCAGAAAGCTTCACATGCATCTCTGTACGTCAATACAGAATGGGCACCAAGATGGAGGAAAACACCTTTTATCAGCTACTAGCCTTCCACTGCATGTGTACACAGGTACGTGCAAATATATACACTCAAACACAAAGAAAGAGAGAGCCAAATGTAGCAGCTTTATGCCTGCAATCTCAGCACTTAGTTAGGAAGTGGAGGCAAGAGGATCAAGAATTTAAGGTCAGTCTCACCTACAAAGCAAAAATGCGAACAGCTGAGCTACATGAGACCCTGTCTCAAAGAAACAAAAACAAAAACAAAACAACAAAGGGCAAAGGCTAGCTGACAGAATCCACACTCAGTGGGGAACACAAGGTCACAGACAAGGGAATGAGAAGCAAAGGCACTCTCAGAGCAGCGCAAAGTGCAGGCCACAAAGTTCTACAGTCCCTAAAGAAGACATGCATGCTGTAATCCAGCACTCTAGGAAGAGCGGCAGGGGTGAGTGTGAACTTCCAGGCCAAACTAGGCTACACACCCAAAGTATGTCTCAAAAACACAGAATTAAAAAATATTTTTTGTTTGTTTGGTTTTGTTCTTGCTTTTGTAGACAGGGTTTCTCTGTGTAGCCAAGGCTGTCCTGGAACTCACTCTGTAGACCATGCTGGCCTCGAACTCATAGAGATCCACCTGCTTCTGCCTGAGTGCTGGGATTAAAGGCGTGTGCTACCACTGCCCAGCAAGAAATAATATTTATAAAAATAATTTTGAGTTCTTTTAATTTAGTCTAGTTAGTAGAAAGGTGTTAAATACATACCTGATTTTCTGCATGTAAGAATTATCTTCACAAGGATCCTAAAACCAAAAAATATATATTTAAGAACCACTTGAAGCATCTGACAAACAAGGAATCAAATTCAACATACCAAATGCTCACATACCTAAAACAAGACATAGTCTAGCATTTTACTGTCTCCTAGCGCTTTTCGTGAAACAGGTTTACTATACAGCAAAACTTAGCCTTGGACTCATAATCCCCCTGCCTCAATCTGCTGGGTACTTGAATTACAAAGGTGATTATATCACACAAGGATAAAAATAGCCTTTTGTTGTTGTTTTTAACACAGGGTATTGATGTAGCCTTGGCTAACCTAGAAGTCACCATGTAAACCAACCTAGTCTCAAACCTGCAGCAAACCTCTTGACTTGGCCTGAGTGCTTATAGGACTGACTGTTGTTTAGAAACAACATTTTAATATTTATGATTAAAAATATTTCAGAGCTGAGAATTTTTTTGTAAGGAGCAAAAACTAACTTCACTTCAAGAATCTATGTAGAAACTGGCTACTCCCATCCCCACTGCTACCACCCCAATTTTGAGCCACACCATTTTCTTGCCCATATCCTTACACCTGTCTCCCTGCCCTTGAACCTCTCCATCTATTTCCAGCACAGTACCAGACATGAACATGTGAAAATGTTCTTATGCTTAAAATCCTGCAATGTTTCCTGTGTCCACTTTGTGTAAAACCAAGTTCATAAAATGGTTTCAAGATCCTATTCCACGCTGGCTGTGATGACTCAACCCATCACTTAGGAGGCTTGCAGCAGATATGAAGTGTTTGAGGCCAGCATGGGCTACATCGAATTCTAGTACTATCTGTGCTACAGTGTGAGAGTATGCCAAAAAAAAAAAAAAAGAGGAAAGAAGAAAACAGCAGCAGGCTGTTGTTACTGCCCAGCCTGATGTCCCTCACAGTGAGGAAGGAGAGGGGACAGAACGATCCCACACCCCTGAGAGGTCCCTCCCAACTCTCTCTTCCACTCCTCCCTTTTCCCTGGTCTGTCTAGATGCAAGGCAGCCTTGCAGAAATGAGCAGCATAAGACCACCAGCACATACTCAGCAAAGGGCACTTGCGAATACTTGGCTCTGTCTGGAATACTCCACCTCCACGCACCTGCAGCTAACTGTTCCGCAGCTCTGGACTTGACCACTTTCCCAGTGAGGCCTCATATGGTCACTGTACCTGGAAGTCACATGCCCCTCCCAGCATTCTCTAACCCCTCCACTACCTATGCCACCCACATTTGTCCTAACTTTCCCTATTGTTACTGCCCCCTGCATTAGAACATGAGCTTCATGAGGGTTTGATTTTTGGCTATTTTTTCCATAGCTCCCATAAAACAGTATATTAGTAATAAAAACTAATATTGCCAACTTGTCCAAGTTTCTATTTTTAAGAACCACTCATATAATTAAAATTAAATAATGCTTTAAAAATACAGTTCTCACTGGGTGGTGGTGGCATGCCTTTAATCCCCACTTAAGAGGCAGAGTCATGAGGATCTCTGAGACTTTGAGGCCAGCCTAATCTATAGAGCAAGTGAGTTTCAGGACAGCCAAGACTATACAGAGAAACCCTGTCTTGAACACCCCCTTCACAGATAGATGGATGGATGGATGGTTCTCTTTTTCTCCTTTTTTTTTTTTTTTTTTTTTTTTTGCCACTGAGCCACACACCCAGCAAAACAGTGTTCTTTTCTTTCTTTTTTAAAATGTATTTTATGATTACAAGTGTTTTTGCCTATATGTACTTACCTCATTAAGTGGCTGGTGCCCATGGAGGTCACTCCACAGGGTTACCAATAGTTGTGAGCCACCATGTAGGTGCTAGAAACCAAACTTGGGCCCTGTGCAAGTCCTCTTAACTGCAGAGCTATCTCTTCAGCCCCCACACATGGTTCTTCTAAGATTCAAATTTCCTTGTCATACACAAAATACAGGTGGTAGGGCTTACCTGACGCACTCTCTCCTTGGCAGACCTCATTAAATGAGTGATGGCTCTGTTGTGGTGTAGTCTCAGTGAGCTGAACTCATCACTGCAGGTAAATGAAGACAGCAGCCCCATCTTGATAAAAGTCTGGCAGAGTACTATAAAAAATACAATAAGCCTATTATTAGAAAACCTGACAGCAGGCAGAGCAAGGTGAGCAAACCTACAACCCCAGCATGCAGGCTGGTAAGAAAGAAGACTCTTCAGTACAAAGTTATCTATCAACTCTCCAGCAAGTCTGAGGCTAGCCTGCATGAGGCTAGCCTAAATGAGACCTTGCCTCAAAAGGGGAGGGAAACATAGTAGATGGACATACAGACTGTGCACCAAGTGCCTAAGAAAAAGTTGCTTCTGTAAAGATGTCCTTAATTTACGCATAAAGAAATATAAACAGAGTCAAGTGTGGTGGCTCACACCACACCAGAAATGGAAGAGGAGGGAGAGGGAACAGAAAGTCAAGATGGAAAGAGAACAGGGGAAGAGGGAGGAAACAAGAAAAACAGGGAGAGGACAGGGAGAGGCACAAAGAAGAAAGGACAGGGAGGTGTGGTGGTGAGCGTCTTTGACCCTATCCATCAGGAGGCAGAGGCAAGAGGATCTCTGTGAGTATGAGGCCATCCTAGTCTACAAAGTGAGTTCCAGGCCAACCGGGGCTACAAAGTGAGACTCTGTCTTTAAAAACAAAACGAAAACAGGAGGTGATGGTGCACACCTTTAATCCCCAGCACTCAGGAGGCAGAGGCAGGCAGATCTCTGTGAGTTCAAGGCCAGCCTGGTCTACAGAGTAAGTTCTAGGACAGCCAGAGCTACATACAAAGAAAGAGCCTGTCTGGACAACCCTCACGCCTGGGGGGGGGGGGGGAGGAGGCAAAGGAAATGGTAGGAGGTGGAGAAGGAAAAAAAGAAGAAATGAGGAGGAAGAGGAGGAGAAAGAGGGCTGAAGAGATAGCTCAGTAGTTTAAGAGTGCTGGTTGTTTTCAGAGGACTTTGGTTCAATTCCAGCACCCACAAGGTGGCTCACAAATCCTCTTGTAATTCCAGGAGATCCAACCATCCTCTGGCCCCTGCAAGCACTAGAATACATGTTGCACAGACACATGTGCAGGCAAAACTCTATACACATAAAATGATTTTATTTTTAAAGGAAAGAAAGAAGAAGGAGGAAGGGGCAGGGAGAAAGGTAAGAGAAAAGAGGGGACAGGATGAGAGGAGAGGGAGAGGGAGAGGAGATAGGGAAAAGAGAGGCAGTAGACAGAAGACAGAGAGGAGAGGGAGAGGGAGAGGAGACAGGGAAAAGAGAGGCAGTAGACAGAAGACAGAGAGGAGAGGGAGAGGAGACAGGGAAAAGAGAGGCAGTAGACAGAAGACAGAGAGGAGAGGGAGAGGGAGAGGAGATAGGGAAAAGAGAGGCAGTAGACAGAAGACAGAGAGGAGAGGGAGAGGAGACAGGGAAAAGAGAGGCAGTAGACAGAAGACAGAGAGGAGAGGGAGAGGAGACAGGGAAAAGAGAGGCAGTAGACAGAAGACAGAGAGGAGAGGGAGAGGGAGAGGAGATAGGGAAAAGAGAGGCAGTAGACAGAAGACAGAGAGGAGAGGGAGAGGAGACAGGGAAAAGAGAGGCAGTAGACAGAAGACAGAGAGGAGAGGGAGAGGGAGAGGAGATAGGGAAAAGAGAGGCAGTAGACAGAAGACAGAGAGGAGAGGGAGAGGAGACGGAAGAGGAAGAGAAGATAAAAAGAGAAACAGGTATGGCTGAGGATGTAGCTCAGCAGCAAAGCCTAACAAGTATGAAGCCTGGGTTCATGCCCAGCACCACCAGAAGAAAACCAAAAGGGAATACAGATATAACTGAAGAGGATTTCCCTTCAATGAACTGAATCTCATCAAAAACAGTTTTTTGGGAGATTCTGCAAACTAACAAGCATACCACTAAATTAAACTAGGGTTATTATTATTATTATTATTATCATCATCATCATCATCATCATCATCATCATCATTATTATTAAATTAAATAGCATCCCTCCCCAGTGAGACAGTGTCAGGCTCAAGCTGGCCTCAAACCTGTTATCTAGTGAAGGGTAGTCTTGAACCTTTAACTCCTAACCCTCCTGCTTCTGTCTCTCAAATGCTGGGATTACAGGTGTTTACCACCACACCTAGCTAAAATATACATGTTTTAAAGTTCAGCCATCTAAAAAGGCTCAATTTATGGCATTCAAACCTACTCTAACATCAGGCTGGGGTGTAGTTAAGTGGTACAGCAGCACCAACTTTGAATGCACAAGACCCTGAGTGTGATCCCCAGTGTAGAGTAGAAAAACAGCAAAAACGTTCTGTGCACAGATCTGCTTTTTATTAGTAAGATTCTAACTTTTCAAAGCTATAAGCCTCATACAGTGGTGCAATACTCTGGAACCTGGGGGCTTCCCTTTGTAGGCTTCATCCTCCAATACAACACTGCTTACAATCCACACTATGAGATGTCTTTATTAAGGATAAAAGACACTGACAGGAAGGCTCAGCCCATGCAAACCTGTCACCCTCAGTTTGATCCCTGGAAGCACAGTGGGAGGAAAGAACCAGCTGCTGAAAGCCACCCTCTGACCTCCTCATGGGGCAATAACACACATGTACCCGCACTCACATACACACAACACACACTAGGAACAATTTGCTAACAAAACAAATATTTTACCCATTTTTCAGGTTTATTTAAATGTCATTATATACTTAACTACTGTAACATGACATTTTCTAAGACTTGGGAAAGATTTCTCAGTAGAAGGGTCCTGAATCTACAGCTGAAGAGAAAGAAACTGGTCTCAGTCAAAAGGACAAACCAGAATCATAACATATAATTCTGCAAACTTTGGGGCTCACATTTCTAAAATACAAATATCCTAAGACAGGAAAAAAAGATTCAACATTTTCAACAACGTGGTATGGAGCCCCTGCAGCCCTCTGGTTAGGACTGAGGCAGTGTCTGGGGACATCGGTAGAATGTCTGTCCTGCATACACAAAGCCCTGGGCGGGATCACTACGTACGTGGCTGTGGTAGCACACTGTCTGTACTCCAGTAGTTGGGAGGTGTAGGCAGGAGGACTTCACGATCAGCCTCTGATACACAGAGTCTGAAGCTAGCCTGGACTTACATGAAAAACCTCAAAAAAACTGATCAAAAACAAAAAGCCTAGGTCAGATCTAGAGATGTGTACTGATGCTTTCCTAACACAAGTGAAGCCCCAGGTATAATCCTCAGTACTTCTAAAATAAGAATGAGGTTTAGCTGCTCAACAACCAGAGCCTAACAGGACCTCAAGGATTAAATGAGTATCATATTATTGCTGCAAAACAATTTTTTAATTTATTGGATCACATGCAATTTTATATTTACAAGGAATTACACAAAGGAAAGTTGCAATGAATTTAAGGAATGGGAAATCATTCACATGTTTTTCACACCCTACTTTTACACACCAGCTGCTTCTCAAAAACGCAGCATTAAAGGCAGTATTTTTATAAGCTTTACTTAACAATACCCATTTAGTTTACTCACATTTAAACACTTGTTTTGAATGAAGGGGGTTTGGCTCATGCACATGGCTCAAGTGTTCCAGCAAGGAGACAAGCAGTAGCTGGTTTGCCACTGTGAAGGGGAACGTGGGCTGCTGTAGGGGTTCTTTTAACACTTGGAGTTCTGCTGGGACATCCGACTCTAAAAATAAGAAAAGGGAAAAACATTACTGGTGAGTGTGTCTCATAATGACAAAACAGCATGTTTTCATTAAGACAATACAAATGAAGTCACTCAAGGAAAATAATGGAGTCAAGAGTAGTTACAGGGTTACAAAGAGAGTGAGCAGGGTTAAGAAGGGTTTTCTGGGCCCGGGGAGATGGCTTGGCGGATAATGTGCTTGCTGTGTGAGCATCAGGACCAGAGTTTGGATCCCCAGAAGCTACATTAAAGTCAAACGGGTGTAGCAACACCCCTCTATAATCCCAGTGCGTGTGATAGGATATAGGGGATCCTGTGCAAAGCTAGCTAGCTAGACTACCCAAATTTGCAAGTAAGCTAGCTAGCTAGACTACCCAAATTTGCAAGTAAGCTAGCTAGCTAGACTAACCAAATTTGCAAGTTCTAGGTTCAGTGAGAGACTACACTTCAGTGAAGTGTGGAGCACAATGAGGAAGACACTTGTACCCACATGTGAACAACAATACACATACAAACCACATACATATAGACATTAAAACAACAACAACAAAAAGAGGTAAGTTTTTTTCTGGAGGTGAATTTGAGTTGAAGCTGAAAGATGGAGGACCAGGGTGGCCTCAAACTTAGAGCAGCCGTCCTCCTGCCTCTGTCTCCAATGCAGGATGACAGGTTAGTGCCACCATGACCTTCAGACTTCCTTATACTTATTTCCTCTTTTCTGCAAGGAGAAAAGGGTTTTTTTTTGGGGGGGGAGGGGTTTGGAAGGGGTAGGGGATGAGTGATTAAGTCTAGGGTTGCAAACATGATAGTTATGTGCTCTAACCGCTGAGCTACACAACCAGCCTATATAACAATTCTATGAAAAAAAATAACCAAAGCAATTTTTAAAAATTTAAGAGGCCTGGTGGTGGTGGTGTACATCTTTAATCCCAGCACTTGGGAGGCAGAGGCAGGTGGATCTCTGTGAGTCTGAGGCCAGTCTGGTCTACAAAGTGAGTTCCAAGACTGCCAGGTCCACACGGAGAAACCCTGTCTTAAAAATCTAAAAAACAAACAAACAAATACACACACAAATAACTTAAGAAATAGATGATGTTCTGGCTTAGTTGATAGAGTGCTCCCTAGCATACACGAAGCCCTGGGTTCAACCTCCAGCACCACATAAAACCACACTTAAGTGCCTGTGATTCCCACAACAGGGAGGTAGAGGCAAAAGGATCATAAAGTTTAAAATTATCTTTGACTAGGTAACAAGTTGGAGGCTAGCTTGGGATACATGAAACCCTAATGCTAATAAAATACTATAAAATAATTTAAGAAAATGGCAACCTTTAAAAGGCCAATACAGGCTAGTAAGATGGCTCAGAAGTTAAGAACAAAAGGACCCTGATAAGGTTCCCAGTATCCATATCAGGAGACTTAGACCCACCCCTAAGTCCAGCTCCAGGAGGATCACATGCCTCTGGCCTCTGCAGGCACCTGCACCACATGCACATACCCACACAGATTCATACACATATACACAATTAAAAACAATTTTTAAAAGGCCAATAGACAACAGACAAATTAAATGGAAAAGAACAGCCGAAAAGGTCCAACTTCCTGGTCTCAGTCCCAAGCAGAAGAGGCAACATAACTAAAATGGAACATGACTCCAAGTTCTCAAAAGCAATACGAAGTCAGATGCAGGTGCAAGAGGAATTAAGAGTGCTGGGCATTTGCCAAGCAGGATGTAAACATACAAGGCATAGGTAACTAGAGTTAATCTCAGGAAAATATGCTCCACACAGCCCAACACTAAGAGCAAGGCCAGGTCTGGTGGCACAGTCCTTTAATACCAGCTGCTTAATGCAAGCCCAGACTGGCTTCAGAGTGAAGTCAACAGGCAGCTTAACCACAGAGCTGGGAGAGCAGCTCAGTGGTAGAGCACTTGACTAGCTTGTACAAGACTCTACATTCAATCCCCAGTTTAAAAAAGTGTGGTGTGTGTGTGTGTGTGTGTGTGTGTGTGTGTGTGAAGCAGATTGAAGGATGAATCCAAGATAATACTTCTGAAAAACTGGTGATACCCAAGAGAAAATGAGTGACTTAGAGAACAGACTCACTAACACAGTGCTGTCCCATAAAAAACACCTAAAGTAACTAGGTCTGAGATTGATGTTTGACTTGAGAATTTCTACAATGAACTGCTAACGTTACATCGGGGTTTTGAATTTCTGACTCTCCCATTAACTGGCAGAGTGAGCTCTTCAAATCGTTCAGACTACCTGTGAAATGTCATTAACTACTGGCCTTACACCTATTATAAGTGCATGTTCCACAGACCTTTATATATTTAAAAGGAAATTAACTGTGTCTGGGCATTCTAAGTTTCTTTAAAAGAAACATCAATATGTAAGCAGGACAGTATTACTAACAGGAGAAAAAGAACATTTCAGAGCTTGTCCAAGATCACTCCCTTCCAGAATAATCTTTGGTTTGCAGAAACTCTTTATCACCATGTCACAGAAAAGATGGACTTGCATGTTTACAGCCAAGCCCTTTCCTATGACATATACTTTCTTTGCTCCTAAGTTACAATAACATGCCACTTGATGTGTGGGAAAATCTGCACATCCATTTAAAAAGTTATCTTACAAACTGTCCTCTATAAAGCCTACTTGAGTTACCACCATGGTCTGTTTTTTGTTTCTCATTGTGGTCAACTCTTACAGGAAGTTTTTAAGAATGAAAACAGCAAACACTAAATTTGGTTTACACCTCTAACTCCACTACAACATACTCATTTCAAGCTTCAATCACATATGTAAATCTTTGTAATTATTCTGTGGGACAGTGTACAGCTAAAACCTCCTCAAATGCTGGAAGATGAACCCAGAATCTCACTCATCCTAAAACACCCCTCTGTCATTGACCTTCAGCAATCATTCTTTGTTGTTGTTGTTGTTATGTAGACAGTCTTACATACTTCAAACTGGTCTGAACTCAAGAAGCTCAGGCTGGCCTTCAACTCCTGATCCTCCTGCCTCCACTTTCCAAGTGCTTGGATTACAAGTGTGCACCCCGACTCAAATGTATTCACAATTTCATTTTTGAAACTGCCAAAGCAACTGGTAGCAACCAACTGCACTTTCAATAAAATAATGGAACTATGACCCAGATAGAATCGATATTTTTATGACCTCTCACCTTATGTTACATAATTTGATTTACATGTATCAAAAGCCTCAAGAAAATTTGAGCGTTCCCACACTGCCTCGATAGGAGTAATCGTTAGTTACGATAACCGCGAAGCAGGTCTCATTATAGCAGTGAACATGGATTACACTCGGCGAATGAAGAAAAACAAGTCAGGGCGTGGAGGTGATAAGCTGCCTCTGGAAAGTGGCGCAGAACCGAGGCCAAGGAATATAAACGCTCACATGCGGGCGGATCGTAGCCGCTCTTGGAATAAATATGTACCTAAGCCTTGGCGGCCCGCCCTCCCGCCCGCCGCCTTCCGGTGCCCAACAGTTCTGGACCGAGTTTGAGCCCCGAGACGGCCTGGGGCCTCAGGTGGCTCTTGGGGACCACTAGCGCTGAGGAACTGAGGTGGACAGTGAGCCCTGGGACTGCGCGAGCCATCCCCGTCTCACCATCATACTTGGGGTCCGAGACCTCTGCAGGGAAGTCGATGGCAGGGGGTGCGGCCACCGCTCCCGCTGCATCGTCGTCGGTGTCGCGTTCGCCATCCCCGGAGCTGCCGACTAGCATCGCCGCGGCGAGCGCACAGCAGCCGCCCTCTGCGTCTCCGACAGTGCAGTCGGCCGCAATTGCCTCCCCCGAGCCGGAAGTAACCCTAGTCAGACGGAAGTCCCGCCTCCACAGCCGGGGAACCTCTGTCGGGGGCGGGCTAGCCTCGTCCCGCCCCTTTTTTCCTGAAAGGAAACGATTGGCTGATCCAGTGCGGGCGCGCCCCATGTGGGCGTGACAAACAGGGTTGTGCTAGCGAGGCGATGCACCGGCGCAGGAAGGCCTTTCTCCCTGACTCAGGTGGACAGTACTCTGTCCTCCTCGGCCCCTCCCAAATTAGACTTCGTAACTCTCAAGTCTCACGCCTGCAGCTTCGATCTAGAAAGTATAATGAGCAAGGTGATCCAAACTCGGAAAGACAAAGACCGCATGTTTCTCATTCAGGTGCAGATGGGCATAAGGTGGGAGTTACGTGTGGGTAAAGCCTAACAAACCAGAAAGGAGACCAAGAGAAGGTAAAGAGTTGTTGAGGAAACAGCAGGGTAAATGGACAGAGAAAAGAAACTGAGGGGAAGAAACAAGGGAGTGGAGAAAAAGGGACTGGGAAAGTGAAAGGGAAGTAGAAGCAGTATTTTATCGATTTTGGTATACTAAACTAACTTTGTCTTCATGTGTGCCTGGTCCCTGCGGAGGCCTGAAGAGGACATCGGATCCCCTGGGGCTGTAGTTACAGAGGGCTGATATCTGCCATGGGATGCTGTGAATTGAGCTGAGGTCCTCTCCAAGGGCAGCAACGGCTCTTAACTGCCGAACATCTCTCCAGAGTCTACCTTTGTTACGCTAATTTTGAGAAATCAGCCATCTGAAGAGTCTAATTTTAGAAGTGATAATATTTTGTATATACAATAACTTTTCATTTAAAAGGAAAATAACTCCCACCATAATGGTTTATACTTTTAAGTTCTTTTTTTTTTTTTTTTTTTTTCTGTTTTCTGAGCACTTGAGAGGTATAGGCAAGAAGATCAGGAGTGTGAGTCTAGTATATGGTGAATTTGAGGCCAGGCTGAAATAAATGATACCCTATTTCAAAACGAAAATAAACTCATTTACAAGACCTAGCTCAACTAGAGCTGAACTTGCTTTGATCCATCGCAGACCATAGCAAATTGGGAAATGCCAGCCAGATTCCAAAGAGAATCTAATCAAAAGGAAATCCCTCTAGCTTTTGAGACAACTTTACAATTGTTTTCAAACCAGAGTTGTTTTAGTTTTTATTTTTCCTTGTAACCTCCACCTACCCACCCTAGATGACTCATGGCTTAAAGTTCAGATTCAAAAATCCACCCTGGGGCTCAGGAGGTAACAAAGATCTGAGTTCAGATCCCCAGCACCCACACAAAAGCCACTAAGTCCAGCCATGCATGTTCTACCAGAATTTGTGGGGGGCAGAGACAGTTAGTTGATCCTGGGGGCTAGCTGACCAGCTTGTCTAGCCTAATCAGAGAGCTCCAAGTTCAACAAGAAAGCCTGTCTCAAAAAAAATAAGGTAGAGAAGGCTCAGTAATCGGAAGCACCTGAGTTTGATTTCCAGCACCCATGTCTAGCAGCTCACAACCACCTGTAACTCCAGCTCCAGGGGATCTAAACTCCCCTTCTGGCCGCACATACACACACTCAAATTTAAAGAGAAATAAGGTGGTGATCACTAAAGGAAAACGTATGGCAACCTATGGCCTTTACATGTGCATGAACATGAACATGTACCCACAAATATACCACATAAAAACATCCAAAAGGTTTACTGTCTTTGTCCTCTGGTAATGTCCCTGCTTTAACTGACAATGCAGTGCTGTCAATTAAATAATTCATTAAATAAAAAATAATCCCCAGGAGCTCTCAAGGTAGATAATACAACTGGTATAAATATCTCATTTTGGACCTCAAATTTAGTGTGGTGTGCAAAACTGCTATAGTTGACATTTTTATTTTAACATATGTTCCATACAGAGTCATACTGTTTTATGCAGTCTCTCTCATATGTGGGAAGAGAACAGCCTTCCTGGAGGGTTATTTAACTGAATAATGTCTACAGCTTTTTTTTTTTTTTTTTTTTTTTTTTTAGCTACTACTTAAAACTCAACAATTCCCCTTTCAGAAATGTTTCCAAAGTAAAAGGGTAATCTAGCATGGTGTCACAGGCCTATAATCTCAGGATCTGAGGGGGCAACCAGAAAGATTAGAAGTTCAAGGCATGTAGTGGATAACTGTTCTATGACCTTGAAGCACCAAAGCTAGAGATGTAGCAGGTAACTGTCCTACCTACCTATGACTTTGAAATGGCTGTCCCTGGGACGTGGCTCGGGGCTACCCTTAAGACCTGAGATTCACTAGACTCTTTCTTCTCTTGTTGTGGACCTGGATGGTACAGACCGTCTCAGGGGCAGAACAGTGTTGGACTGTACCTCAGCTTTCCAGGACCCTATGATAAATCTCCCATGCTGTAGTGAGTTTTCCCCCTAATAAATTCCTTTACCCTTTAAGCAGACTCTGTGGATTTCTCATATTAAAGGTCATCCTAGTGACCTTCAGTGAGTTTAGAGAGCAACCTGGGCTACATGAGACTGTCTCAATTGTTTTTTATTTAAAATCCAAAAAGACAACATATTTAGCTGACTAAATTATGAATATCCATACAATGATACAGTCTGTAGGCATTAAAAAACATTAATATAAAGTCTGGTGAGAGGGCCCAGGGATAAAGCGCCTGCTGTGTAAACCTGAAAATCCAGTTCACATCCCCAGCACCCATGTCAAAGCCGGGCATGCTTGTTACCACTATAACTGAAAGCAACTTGGAGAGGAAAGGATTGATTTTCTTACAGGTGGCAGTCCATCATGGAGGGAAACCAAACCAGGAACCTGAACAGAAACCATAAGGAAAAGCTGCTTGCTGGCTTGCTCCCTGTCTTAATTAGGATGACAACTGCTGTGATGAAACACCATGACCCAAAGCAAGATGGGAAGGAAAGAGTTTATTGGGCTTACACATCCACATCGCTGCTCATCACTGAAGAAGTCAGGACAGGAACTCAAGCAGGGAAGGAACCTGGAGGCCAGGAGCTGATGCAGAGACCATGGAGGGGAGCTGCTGACTGGCTTGTTCCTCATGGCTTGCTCAGCCCACTTTCTTATAGAACCTAGGACCACCAGCCCAAAGATGGCACTACCCACAAGGGGCTGGACCCTCCCCATCAATCACAATAAGAAAATGCTCTGCAAGCTTGCTTATAGCCCAATCTTAGGAGGCATTTTCTTAATTGAGGTTCTCTTCATTGAGATGACTTGAGCTTGTATCAAGTTGACATAAAAATATCCAGCATATTCCCTCTAACTTACTCAGATACCACTCTTTAATTATTATTTATTTTTAATTTTGTCTCATTCTGTAGTCCAGGCTGTCCTGGAACTCACTTTGCAGACCAGGCTGACCTTGAATTCACAGAGGTACACTTGCCTCTGCCTCTGGAGTACTGGTGTACTGGTAAAGCATGTGCCACCATGGCCATCTTCAGCTACATTTTTATACAGCTGAGTCCTATAAATGTATTAGAAATTAAGAAAATGCCTTAAAGACATGGCCAGACAGCAATCTGATCTGAGCAATGTTTCAGTTGCGGTCCCTCTTCCCAGTTCGTGTCAGGTTTACAGATGATGTTAGCTATGGCAGGGGCCCTCAATCCAATGCTGTGGAGATGAGAAGGAGACAAGAGAATGCTGAAGAGTAGTTGGCCTGCCAGTCTAGCTGAAAAGGCAAGCTCCAGGTTCAGTGAGAGACCCTGTCTCAAGGAATAAAATGGAGTTTGATTGAGGATGACATCCCAACATCAGCTCCTAGCCTCTATAAGCAACTCTATGAATGAGCATGTGTGTGTATGTCTCAAATGAGAAAACACACACACACACACACACACACACACACACGCACACACGCACACACGCACACATGCACACACACACACATTGGTCTGGGCTTGAGGCAGATCTGTAGATCTCAGTAGTAGAGTGCTTGCCTAGCATGTACAAAGCCCTGTGCTCTATTCCCAGCACTGAAAAAAATTTGCCCTTCCTTTTCAATTTTGAAAAAAAAAAAAAAATGTTGGTGTGGTATGCAGTATCTGGCCCATGCTAGCTTTTCACTGTCAGTAGAAATGTCCAGCATTAATGAGGAAATGTAACTCTTTTAAGTGAGTGTACAAACAGAAGAAAACTTTCTAGAAGATGATTTACAACTCACAGCACAAGCTCCTCACAGTTTCAGTTTATCCATTTGCAGGGGTCTAGCCAAAGGAGATCATAAATTTGTGAGAAAATCCATAGAAGTGTAGTTCTTTTTCATTTTTGTTGTGTGTATGAATATTTTGCCTGCATGTGTGTCTATGCACCGTTTGTGTGCCAGGTTTTCATAGAGGTCAGACGAAGACATTGCATCCTCCTGGGACTGGAGTTACAGATGAGTATGAGCTGCCACATGGATGCCAAGAACTGAACTCCGGTCCCCTGGAAGAGCAGCCATTGTTTCTTAACCACTGGGCCATCCTCCAGCTCCAATCTATTTTCTTATTATTTTTGTGGCCATGTATGACATGTGTGGGGGTCGGGGTGCTACAGCACACATGTGGAGGTCAGAAAATGACTAGTCAGTTCTATCTTTCCACCATGGGGGTTCTTGGAATCAAACTCATTTTGCCAGGTTTGTTCAGCAAGAGCCATTATTGATGGAGTGATCTCACTTGTCCCCAAAGTGTGAGATTTAATACCAAAACAGGGCTGGAGAGATGGCTCAGAGGTTAAGAGCACCGACTGCTCTTCCAGAGGTCCTGAGTTCAAATCCCAGCAACCACATGGTGGCTCACAACCATCTGTAATGAGATCTGGTGCCCTCTTCTGTGTACATAATAAATAAATAAATCTTTTTAAAAAATACAAAAGCAATGAAGTAAATACAAATAGGAGAGTAGCCACAGCACATTAGTGTAACTGCGCCTTCATGAGGCATGTTTCTCTGTTTGTTTCCACGATAACACACTCTTCTGGGTTTTTCTATTTTACTGATTCCTCCATCTCAGTATCTGTTATTGAATCTTTGTCTCCAGGTGTATAAACTTGTGTGATTCATGTTATCTGTCTCCAAATTCACTTAGGTGAACCAAATTCATTACTATATCACCCCAGCCATGGTGGCATATACCCATAATCCCAACACATCAGAGATGGAGGCAAGTCATAGTCAGCTACAAGAGAACTTCTGTCAAAACATACCCCACAAATACAGGTGCCCAAGGGTGTGCATTTGATGGTGTTTAGTAATAATATGATTGGTATTATAATAACACATTTTTAATGGGCCACTATCTGTGATGGTTAATGTTGTCAACTTGATGGGATCTAGAATCATCTAAGAGTTAAGCATCTAAGAGTCCAGGCACACCTGCAAGGGAACTCTCTGGATTAAGGTTAGCCTCTGAGACTGTCCTTCAGGGATTGAATAGATTGTGTCATGACTCCATGAATGACACCATTTTCTCCTAGGCTGGATTGCTGGACTGTATTAAAAGAAGAAAGTAAGCTGAGTAACAGGTATTTGTTGCTGTCTGTTTCAACTCTTTCTTTTATTTTTCTCAGTGCCAAGGATCAAAACTGGGGCCTCATGCATGTTAGGTAAGCACTATGCTGCTGAGCTATATCCCTAGTCCCCTCTGCCTCTTTTTAATAAAAAAAAGTATTACATTTTTATTTATTTTGTATGTGTTCACATGCCTGTGTGCATGTGTGCATACACTCCATAGCACATGTCAGAAGACAATTCATAGGAGTCATTTCTCTCTGAGTTGGTTCTCACTTTTACCATGTAACTCCTGGCGCTTGAACTCAGGCTGTCAGACTTGGCCACAGCCACTCTTACACACTGAGCCATCTCATTAGACCTGTTCTTTGTGTCTTGGCTATGGATGCAATGACCAAGCTATCTCAAACTCTTGCTTTATGACTTCACTGCCATGATGAACTGTACCTCTAAAATATGAGTCAGAAACAAAACTAACCCTTAAGTTGCTTTTATCAAGAGTATTTTTATCACAGCAGAAAAAGAAACCTAGACAATGTCCATCAATAGGAAAAGGGACAAAGACCCTTTGTAAATGAATATTATTGAGCAGCTAGAGGTAAGTAGTCCAGATATATCATCAGGGACATTGAATCAGTACAGCGAAAACCCTAAATCACAGTGCAACTGTGGTGGTTTGAATGTAACTGGCCCTATAAGCTCATAGGGAGTGACACTATTAGGAGGTGTGGCTTCGTTGGAGTAGGCGTGGTCTTGTTGGAGGAGATGTGTCACTGTGGGGGTGGGCTTTGAGGTCTCCTTTGCTCAATTCACTTTCTGCTGCCTGTGGATCAAGATGTAGGACTCATAGCTCCTTCTCCAGCACCATGTCTGCCTGCATGCCACCATGTCCCAACATGACAATAATGAACTAAACCTCTGAAACTGTAAACTGGCCCCAATTAATTGTTTTCATTTTTAAGAGTTGCTGTGGTCGTGGTGTTTCTTCACAGCAATAGAAACCCTAACTAAGACAGCAACTATATTCAATGTTCATGTTTCTTGAGCACTGTCATGTCAACCCTACTCAGTGTTTTTACTCATTGACTATCATAACAAACATGCCACAGAGATACTGTGATTATCTTATTTTATAGTCAAGAACATAGGGGCAAAGGAAGCTTTTTAAATACTCAGGCCAAGGACATAAGACTTACACATTGTACAACTAGGATTCTTTTCACATACCATTTTTCACTGGTGTCTCTATATTCTTTCCCTTTCAGTGGTGTGCATGTGTTTATTCACACATATGCCTGTTTTGAGAAGAGGATGCATATGTGTACACATGCTTGTGAAGACTTGAGGTCGATGCAGGAATCGTCCTTGATGTCGCTTCCTTTTATTCCCTGAAGCAGGGACTCCAGTCAGACCTGGAGCTCACTGATATGGGTGGTCAAACTAGCCAGCGTGCTCGGAGAATACCATCTCTGCGTTCTAGGGCTGAGATTACATCTGGGCCACCATGCACCTAGCATTTATGTGGGTTTGGGGGATCTATTTTATAATACTTTTGTTAAGATATAATTTGTATATTATATGATTTGCTTTTGTAAAGTGAATTTAGTGTATTCAAAGAAATGTGAAACTATCATAGATAATTTTAGACTTTTTAATCACCCTGCAAAGAGACAGATCCTTAGCAGACCGAATTGAAACCCAAGCAGTTTGAGTCCAAATTTAGCTTCAGAATAGAACAGTATGGTATCACATATGCAAATTTTTACATATGCCAAAAGTGTATGTTATTTATGCACATATAGTCATGTTAAAATACACATGGAAATGTTACTGGCATTATTATTACTATTATTATTTTGTTTTGTTTTTTGAGGCAGTCTCATGTAACTACAGCAGGTCTTGAACTCTCAATGTAGCCCAGGCTGGTCTTAAACTCCTTATCCTCCTGCCTTCACCTCTTGATTACTGGGATTACAGGAACGCACCACTGTTATGCCCAGCTTCTTACTTTATTTTTCACAATGTTAAGGACCAAGCCCAGAGCTCCAAGAATTCTACCACTGAGCTCTGCCCCTCTTAGCACTAACATTATCATGATCATCATCATGAACATCATCATCATCATGATTGAGAAATGATTTCTATACATTCCACATCAACCCAAAACTCAGTATGTAACCCAGACTGATCTTGAACTTTCAATCCTTACACCTCAACCTCCTGAGTGCTGAGATTACAGGGGAGTATCAACATGCCCAGCCTGACTAAGAGTGATTACCAGGCTGGGTAGATGGCTCAGTTGGAAAAGAATTGCCTTCCATGCATGAAGACCTGAATTCACTAACCAAGGATCTGGTTAGTGAACTCAGGTCTTCATGCCACAGAATCTACTATTTTAAAGACTTATTTATTTCTATGTGCATTTGTGTTTTGCCTGTGTGTATGTCTGTGTGAGGGTGCCAGGTCCTCTGGAACTGGTGCTACAGACAGTTGTGAGCTGCCATATGGGTGATGGGTATTGAACCCAGGTTCTCCAGAAGAGCAACCAGTGCTCCTCACCCCTGAGCTATCTCTCCATACAGAACCCATTTTTAAAAAGCTGGATGTGATGGAACACACTTAAAACCTCAACACTGTGGTGAAGTGGATTCCTAGTGAGAATAGCCTACTTGGTGAGTTCCAGGCCAGTGAGGGACAGTGTCTCATAAAACAAAGTATGGCTGGTTCAGCAGGTAATACCTGCTGCCAAGCCTAATATCCTGAATTCAATCCCTGGAACCCACACAATAGAAAGAACTGACTCCAGCAAGTTGTCCTCTGAACTCCACATATGCACCATGGCATGCACATGTGCACACAAACACAATAAACAAAGAAACAAAATGTAATTTTAAAAAACTAAGGTAGGCAGTGCCAGAGAAACAACACCCAATGGTGTCCTCTGTCCTATACACACACATACACACATGATAAAAGTGATTATCATTTTTTTTCCTGGTGAGACAGTCTATGATCCAGTGTAACCTAGGGTACCCTAGAACTCAGAGATGACCTTTGAACTTCTGATCTTCCTGTCTCCACCCCTCAAACCCAATTTTATGTAGTGCCAAAGACTGAACCCAGGGTTTCATGTATGCTCGGCAAGCACTCTGCTCACTGAGCTACATTCCCAGGCTTCAGAATAATCGCTTGAGAGTGTGTAAGGAGAATGATTTCTGAAAGGCTTGCATCCAGCTGGAATCAGCTCTATCTGTGATCATCAGTTCTATAATAAAAGTAATTGGTACAGTTGGAAGAAGGTTTTTTTCCCCTTATGAAACTCATGTCAAAATTTAGTCCTTGTTATGAGATTAAAAGATGAGACTTGGTGGGATCTTTAAGAGGAGATTAATTACCTACTCTCCTGAATGGATTAAACCACTTATGCAATTAATGGACTAATGGATTTTTGGATTAATTGGTTTTATTCCCCAGGAGGTTGCTGTAAAAGCCAGTTCAGCTGTCTCGCTCATGTTCTTAACTCTCACCATTATGATAGCCTGCCTGAGGAGCCTTGGGACTCTGCCAGCATGGAAGCCCCCAACTTAAACTTTAACTGTAACTAAAACAAACTTTTTTCTTTATAATGTGCTCAGCCTGTGGTAGTATGTTATTCACTACATAATTTGTAGTAAACCACAAGTCACATTCAACATCAGTGGTTAACTTGTGGTGTGGAAATATTGGTATATTATTTGTTTTCAATATACTTCATATTCTTTGCTCTTTTATATTAAAGTATTAGTACTATGGGGTTCTTATTAGTATTTGTGTTGTTTTATCTTGTCTTGATTTTATTTACTTTATAATTATTATTTTTTTAACGGAGTCTCAGGTAGTCCAAGTTAGCTGAAAATTTTCTAGGTAACCAAAGACAGTCTTGAAGTCTTGACCCTTCTACCGGCTCTGTCTCTTTCAACATACAGTGTTGGGAAAACAGGTAGAAGTAGAAAAATGAAAGTAGATCCCTATCTCTCACCCGTTATGAAGATCAATTCAAAATAGATTTAAAAAGAAAAAAGAAAAAACGACTAATGTATGGCTTAAACCCTGAAACTACTACAAGAGAAGGTTGTGTTGTGGGGGAGACTTCAAAATATAGGCATAGGCAAGGACTTTCTGAAAAGGGGCTCTATCCATTCATTATGCCAACAACTGACAATCAGGACTGCATAAAATCAAACATCTAGTACTCAAAATATAAAGTATACATGACCAGTAAATAGGAAAAAAATGTCCAATATCACTGGCTATCAGAAGACTGCTAATTAAATGTCATCGAGGGATAGGGGTGAAGCTCAGTTGGAAGAGTCATTCCCTAGCCTGCAAGAAGTCCTGGGTTCAATTCCCAGCACCTCACGATCATATAAACTTGGTGTAGATGTACATGCCCGTGATCTTGAAATTTGGGAAACAGAGGCAAAAGGATCAAAAGTCCAATATCATCCTCAGATATTTAGCAAGTTCAAGGCTAGACTGCTCTATATGAGACAGTCTCAGGGGGAAAAAAAAGTCATTCATAGGAAAACCATACATCCTAAGATTATCATAGTAAGCAAATTGAGTCAAATCAATATCAGGGCAAGATCACAGCAAGTTTGGGGCTCTTATGTCCTATGTAGCACAACTATCTGGAAAAAGAATAAAGAAAAAATACTACATTTTGAAAATGTTTGTTTGCATTTATTTGTTTGTTTATTTGCTGTGTATGTGGGAAGGTGCACATGGAAGTGTGAACAACTTGCTGGAGCCAGTTCTGTACCTTCTACCACATGAACCATCTCACCAACCATCTCACTCGATTGGGGTTTCCTGGGAAAGCTTTATTTTTATGTTCTTATTCCCATAATCCTCAAATCTTTACCCTTTATAGATGAATTTTATTTGTGCAATTATTCAAGTACAGTTTATAACTGTGTCCTCAAATGATGTTGGTTTAGAAATTTCCTAATGTTTTATTATATAATATAACATCTCCTTAATTTATAAAGAAGCTTCTGATGTTACCTAAATTACAGGATTCAAGTTACATGAAATAAACTGACATATCTATCTCAGGCTTTCCCTCATGTTACTGAACACCCATCTTTTCTTGGCTGAGCTCTGATACTTTATTTAGGTTTTAAGCAACTTGGTTGTGTCTGATATGCACTGATGTCATCTTTTAGCATCTTCTTCCCTTCTGGCATCCTTTACTCTCCCATGTGAGAGCATCTTATATCAGATATAGATTTTCTGTTCAAAGAGTAATCAGAGTGGGAGGTGGCGTGTGTGTGTGTGTGTGTGTGTGTGTGTGTGTGTGTGTGTGTGTTTGTGTGTGTGGGGAGGGGGGTTTGGGCATACATTCTCCAATAGGTTTCTCTCCAACAACAAAGGATTTAGCAACCTAGGGAACCTGGAAACGAGGTCAGGTCCTGAAGTGAAGCATCATCATTTCTCCTTGAGTTCCTAGATATAGTGTAGCATCCGGGCCAGGGCAGCAAGGCCCCACTCGATACCCATACTCACTGATGGATGCCATAACCGGAAGTAGCCTCTTGCCCAGCGGAAATCCCCCCACAGCCACGTGCACTCCCCCACGTAGCAGTTTTGCTGCAGCCTCCACATAGCGGGAGGTTAGGTGGCGCGATGAGGGCCCAAACTTAGGAGGTGACTTTCTAGTAGGTTTTTCTTTGAGTGTCAAAAAGCAACGATGGACTCAGGCCTCAGCTCCTGCAGCCTTCCAGGCTGTCCTCAAGAAAGTCTAGCCTATTTTTTTGACCATGACATCCACCTGGCTTTCTGCCCTACCCAGAAGTAAGTGTTATATGCTAGGTGTTATCCTAGTTTCAATTTCATAGCAATCCATATACGTCTATATAGTATATATTTAATAATAATTGCCTGTTTATGATCATTTTGCCCTTCTCAGAAATCTTAAGGAGCCCAATGTGGTGGCCCATGCCCAGCACTTACCAGAAAGAGAATGAGGAGTTCAAGGCCATCTTGGACTCCATAGTTTGGTGGCAGCCTGGGTTCTATGGCATGTCCTGTCTCAAAAAGTCTTTTTTTTTTTTTTTTTTTTTTTTTTTTTTTAAGCAAGAGAAAAGGAAGAGGAAGCAAGGGAAGAAGAAAAAGAGAAATAAATCGTGAGCAAGGGAGAAAGGGCTCTTCTAGTGTCGGCTGAAATGGATGTGTGTCAAAGGCTTGTACCTCAAACTGTGCAGAACTAAGGCCTTGTTGCTCTAGGCTGTGACCGTATTCTCTACTCTTTGACTTACATGCTCAGCCTGCTCTTCTTACAAAAAGAAAAAGCAAGCAAGCAAACAAACAAACAAAAAAATGATTTGGGAGCTTTTATGTGGGCCTAATTTTGCGACACCAAGGCGTAGTCCAGGGGCTCAAAAAGTGAGCCAAGCCTGGTGTGGGGGCCCACACCTGTAGTCATGGCACTTGTGGATAAAGGTAAGAGGGTTAGAAGTTGGTGATTCTTGGTTAAAAAGACAGTTTGGGGCCAGTTTGTGCTAAACTGCATCCTGTCTCAAAAAGCTTAAGGGAGGGGAAGGGAGCTGATGGAATAGGTGGGGTGGACCAAGGGCATTGCACCAACTATTACAAAGTTCTTCATGCAAATGAAGTATTGTGACCATCAATCACAAGTCTCCAGCAGGGCTATCAGGATGAACTACTTACTGCCCCTCTAGCCTAGATGAAAATGGCTACAGGTTATCATCTAGTTTGTTTTAGGAGTGCTGCTTTCCCTGGCCAATGCACGCTGTCTGGATATATCTACAGCAAGGTCATAGTGGTCCTCTGTAGAGGAATGTCTGCTCAATAATTGTAAACTCCTGGAATACCAGGATTGCCATGAGGGCTTTATTAAGGTTTTGTTTTGTTTTGCTTAATTATTTTTGGTTGGTTCCTCTTTTGTTTTAGGGTCTCATATAGCCCAGGCAGGAAGACATTGAACTCCTGATTCTCTTTATTCTGTCTCCTAAATGCTGGAATTACAGAATTTGACACCATGAATGATCAAAGAAGTATTTTTCAGGCAGCTGTGAGTTTTCTCCAACAACAGAGACAAGATTTTCCCTGAGCGTTCATCCACATTTAAAATTTTGTTGCAGTCTTCAGTAGCTGACCATCAACTCTCTATGTGCCTAGGATAAGCTTTAAATGTCTGATCCTCCTGCCTTGCCCTTCCCAGTGCAGAGGGCACTTCTATTCCTAATTTGTTGGTGTTAGGGATTGAATCCAGGGTTTGCATATTCTAGACAACCACTCTATCAACTCAGCTACATCACTAATCCACTTCCTCCATTTCCCATTCTCAATCCTGTTCAAGCTACTTTAAAATCCCACCAGCCACAGACCTCTGATGAACGTGTGATCCTACACTCATTGTGAGCAATGTACTTGACCTGTAATAAATTAATCAGAAAGCCTAATACCCATTCCTCAGGCTTACAAATACTTAATTTAAAATATCTTAATCATAGCAGGAGATGGCTTGTGACATACCTGTTACATGTTACCTGTCATTAGTAACCTTTCTTAATTGCAGCCTCTCATCTTTGCTCTTGGTTGTGTGCTTTGTTGGCGGTACTGAACTGGGTCATTTGGTGTTTCTTTGTTTCTTTTGTTGTTTGTTTTCTGGGACAGGGTTTCTCTGTGTAGCTTTCTGCCTTTTCTGGAACTCATTCTGTAGCCCAGGCTGGCCTTGAACTCACAGAACTGGCTCTGCCCATGAACTGGGTCATTTGGATAAAAGGACTTGCAACCCTAGTGGTCACATTTCTTCATTAGCATTGGCCACTAGATCACCATTAGGATCTCCCCTACCAAGGAGATCTCTTCAGAGTGTTTACTTTTCTCTACTCAATAAGTTTTCAGGAACGTGAGTTAGACACATGGGTTATCTTCTGTTATCTCCCCCTTTCCTTGATTCCTTCAGTGTATTAAGAGAGTAGATGCTGGAGATGGGATGGTAAAGACCTTACAGCCCAACTGGAGACCAGATTGCATCTTGTAAAGAAGATGGTTATATGGTCACAGAATCAGAGAGACGGTTGCTGTTTGTAAGTCAGGGCCAAGAGAATACCCAAGGTTTGGATCAAGTGGCCATGAACATGAATGAGAATCAGAAAGATGAGAAAGCTGCTTGTGGAAGTGAGGGCCTGTAATCCCAACACTTAGGAGCCTGAATGAGGAGAATCATGAATCCAGTTCAGCCTGGAGAATACCATAACTTCCCAGTTAATCTAGACTCTTAGAAAGATGAAAGGAAAGAAAAGAATACAATGGGAAACATGCCTGAGGGAGAGCTTCTGTTGGCATGTCTGAGGGGAAAGCAAGCTGGGGCAGAATGAATAAGGCATTGCCAAATTGGAATAGCTCAGTGGTTTGGAGGTGTATTGATGGTGTCTAGTTGCCTGGTACCTGACTGTAGGTGATTTAGGAAAGGAGAAAAAGGCATGTCAGAGTTAGATAAGGAAGGTATTGAGAATGCAGACACAAGATTGATTGGATTGTAGATGAAAGACATGCCTCTCCAAAGAGCTCTTGCAGTCCTCAGAAGAAGCTAACCTGGAAAGGGGGTCTCGCCCAAGGTGTCAAAATATCCGAAGATACAGAAAGTGTACCAGGGGTGTTGGCACACTCCTGTAATCATCACACTGAGAAGACTAGGGCAAGAGAAGAGCTGTGAGTTGCAGGTCAACCTGGGTTACAAAATAGACCCCATCTCAGAACAAAACAAAAAAACTAAACAAAACTGGGCAGGGGGTGCTGTCTTAGTTAGGGTTTCTATTGCTATGAAGAAACACCATAACCACGGAAACTCTTATAAAGGAAGTTGTTCAATTGGGTGTCTCACATTTTCAAAGATTTAGTCTATTATTGTCATGGTGGGAAGCAAGGCAGCATGTAGGCAGACATGATGCTAGAGGAACTGAGAGTTCTTACATCTTGATTCACAGGCAACAGGAAGTGGTCTGAGACACTCAGAGTGACTTGAGCATATTTGAGACCTCAAAGCCCACCTCCACAGGGACACACTTCCTCCAACAAGACCACACCTACTCCAACAAAGCCACACCTCCTAACAGTGCCATTTCCTTTTGAGAGGGGCAAACCACCACAGTGGCACACCCCTATAGACCCAGAACTGAGGAGGCTGAGGGAGGAGAATCAGGAACTCAAATTGATCCTTAGCTGCATTGCTAGTTTTGGGTCAGCCTGAGCTACATGAGCTCCCTATCTCAAAAATCAAAATTGAATACATAGATAAACAAATATGAGAAAAGAAACCAGTGTATAGAGATAGACCTAGATGTATGGGAAGGATAGAACACCATTATAACACAGTCCTTTGTGCAAATGAAAGATTTTTATCAATACCAATCATTAGCCTTCAGCTGGACCACCAGGGGGATGTGCTCCCCATCTGGCCTGGTCAAAAATGGCTGCAGTGTCCTCTAGACTTTACTCAGCCCTATCTTGCTTAAGAGTGCTACTTTCCAAGGCCAGAGCAGACTGCCTGGAGTGGTGACAGGTAGAGCAGGTCCTCTGCAGCTGCTGGGTGTCCCCTTAGTGATTGTAAAAGGCCCCAAACAGCAGATTCCTGAGGTTATGAGGTTAGTCCAGCTGATTGCCAGTAAAGAGGCTGATTAACCAAAAATTATCCACTCAACTGTTTTCCTTAGTGCTTATTTCGACAGTTTCTTGAAGCGGGGACTCATGTGGCCCTGGCAGTTAAGAATCACCTTGAAGTCCTGTCTTCCCCTCCCATGTGCTAGGGTGACAGGCACGGCCACCATGGCTGGTTTTAAAGGTATTTTTCAGAGAACTGTGAATTTCTTTAAGTAACTCTTAGAGACAAGCTACCTGCTATAAATGATAACAGATAGACAGGGTCATAGGAGACAGAAGGTGAAGTGAATTACCCTTCATAGATATTTACTGGAGAGAGCTACAGGCTCATGGACAGAGGCAACCATGATGGTACCCTAAAGTGTGAGCACATAAGGAAAGCTGTCATGTATAGCATGATGGGGACCCTGAAGGGAAAGAGATGGACAGTTCAATTCCAGAGAACAATGTGAGGGTCTTACTGATTTTTGGGGGGGTGATAGGTTCCATATCATGTGACCTAGTTTATGTGGCATGAGTCATAAGACATGAAAGTAATAGATAAAAGTAAAATTATAATTCAAGGTTTCTGGGCATCAGAGGGGCTGGGCTTCCAGCCTTAATGGGAATAGAGAGAACCAAACTCCCTAAGAGCTGTCAGGTCACAGCAGGTCTCTGTAGCTGGCCTTGAGAGACTGCTGGGGGTGCAGCCTGATTTTGGGGGGAGGGAGCAGCAGCTAGAAGATCTGGTTCTGGCACCATCCTGAGCACTCCTTCGCAATCCCCTTTGTTTTATTGACTTTCTTTTAACTTTTCTGAGACCGGGACTCAGGTAGCCCTCGCTGACCTCAGCCTTGCAGGTAGCACAGGATGACCTGCTCCTCCTGTCTCCACCTCCCCAAGAGCTGGGATTACAGGCATGGGCGACCATACTTAGTTTATTTGGTTGATGTAAAGTATCAAACAACAGCTTTAGACAGACTAGATGAGTACTGGACCCTGAGTTACACTCCCAACCCTCATGTCTTTTTTCTTAATTTGTATATGTATGTGTGTCTGTGTGCTTGCCATGTATGTGGGGATGCTTGCAGAGGCCAGAAGAGGACACTGGGTCCTTTGGAGCAGGAGTTACAGGCCCTTGTGAGCTATCTAATGTGAGTGGTGGAAACTAAACTTGGGCCTCTGGAAGAGCAGCAAGCACTCCTAACCTCCGAGTCACCTCTTCAGGCCCCCTTGCATCTTTTCTAAGGACAATTGTGCAACTTTGCTTTTAGGAGACCGAGCTGTGCTGCCAGTGCTGACTGAGGTCATTCCTGTCAGAGGACCTCTGACCTTAGTGGTCATTTCCCTTCTTTATCTTTCACTGTTAGGATCTCCCTCCAGAGAGAAGATCCCATGGTCCTTAAGTTTTTGTCATACTTCTTGAGGGAAGTTACAAGATCTGGCTTTTTTCTTTCCATCTTAGTCTTTCCCAGCCCATTTCCTTGACATTCTCAGATCGCTAAAGATATGGATGGTAAAGAACTTAGATCCTTGGGAGCATAACAGAATGAGACTTGAAAGGAAGATGGTTACAATGTCAAAATTCCCACCCAGAGAAGAGGTTGCTACATGTCAGACTGGACAAAGAGTAAGCCCCAAGATTGGATAAGTGACTATTACTTGATACTTTTCCTGGGGAGATGCTATACAAACACCCCTTCATCTAATAGGGAACTATAAATCTAATAAACAACCAAAGTAATGATACCACCTAAGTCCAACTTGGTGAACCAATGAGTATATTGGGGTAACTTATAAGAATGTGGGTAAGGGGTTACTGACAGGGGTAGGATAACTCAAAGACAGCTGCACTATGGAATCTCATTCTAACATAGTTGACTCATGAAAGCAGGAACTGTAAGCTCTCTGTAAGACTTGCTGGCAGCTCAACAGGTCCTCTTCCTGACAGTGCATCTAGTGGGAGTCTCCTCAGCAGTCATTACTGCTTATATAATCTTGAGGGTGGTGGCTTGTGCCTCTGTTCAGTTTCAGGGACTTCTTGAGACTTCTAGGTTACATCCTGAGTTGTAACCTCCATTTAGAACTTCCTGAGTTTTAAGCAGCTTCTTCTGGATAAAATATTTCAATTAGAAGGAAATTGCTGCATATTGGTTTCAAAAGTAAAACAAGGCCAGGCGGTAATGGTGCATGCCTTTAATCCCAGCACTTGGGAGGCAGAGCAAGGTGGATCTCTGTGAGTTCGAGGTCAGCCTGGTCTACAGGGCGAAATCCAGGATAGGTACTAAAACTACACAGAGAAATCCTGTCTCAAAACAACACCAACAACAAAAAATAGTAAAATAAGGGGTGAAAGCTGCATGGGATGGTGTGGGTCCCAGTGTCCAGGAGGATGAGGCAAGAGAATCATAAGTGGACTTCAACCTGGGTTATGTTAACAAGTTAACCAAGGCTCTCAGAAGATGTGGGATGATGAGTTCTGAGGCAGAACCTCTATTGACATTTTTGAGGGTAGATAAACTGCATAACCTTGGCAAATTGAAATAATTCAGGTTGGTTTCTATTGTAAGAGTCATGTCTAGCGTTTGGTACTAGGAACTGGATAGTTTGGGGGAGGAAAAATACTGGTTTGAATGTAAGAGTAAAGTGAGGTCTGTTGGGGCATGTAGTTTCAGGATTGTTGGTTATTACATAAGAAGCATGTCCTTGGAAGAGAGCTCTTTGCTATCCCCCAAAGAATTACTCCAGAGGGAGAGTCTCTCCCAGGCCTGCAAGCTTTACAACATACCAAACAACTGAAATAGTATGTCATATGTAGTCTTTAAGGCTAGTGTTCTGTGGAGCCAGGCAGGATGATTGCTATGAATTTCTAGGCATCTTGGACTAAAAAGTGAGACTTTGTCTCCAGAAAACCAAAGCTGGCTATGTTGGCACAGACATGTAGTACCAGCACCTGGGACTAAGACAGGAGGAAATTCCCAGGAGTTCAACCAGGATAGTATGATGCATAAGCCAACATGGCCAACAGCTCTCTTATTATCTATTTATTTGTTTGTTTATGTATATTTATTTATTTTTAGTTTGGTTTTTCAAGACAGAGTTTCTCTGTGTAACAGAGCCCTGGTTGTCCTGGAACTCGCTATGTAAACCAGGCTGGCTCACAGAGATCCGCCTGCCTCTGCCTCCTGAGTACCGAGATTAAAGGCATGTGCCACCACCGCCTGGTTTTATTATTTAGGCTGTAGGAGAATGTGTAGTGTCTGGAGAAAATGACACAAATCATGACATAAATCTGCATGCAAATATGTCACTGTGTTTTGCACCAGTCCAAAGCTTTGAACAGCAAAAGCCCTCCTGCTTCAGCCTAGGTGAGAATGGCTGAAGTCATCTAGACTTCTCCAGTCCTATCCTGCCCAGGAGAGCTGCTTTCCGAGGCCAGTGCCTCCTGCCTGCAGTGGTCACAACTGAAACAGGTCTTCAACCATGGTTGTGGTGGTCCTCTGCAGCTGCTGGTGTGTCCTCACAGTGTTTGTACATGTCCAGAACAGCAGGACTATGATGAGGACAGTGCAGGCTGTATCAGGAACAGGACTGCTTGGCTCTCTACTCAACAGGAAGCACTTTTAGTAGTGAATGCTTGTTTTGTGGTTGATTTTGACACATGGAGACGAAGCTGACCTGTAGCCAAAGATGACCTTCAAGTCCTGGTTCTCCTGCCTCCACCTCTCAGTGGTTATGGTTGCAGGTATGTGATAGCAAGACTGGCCCCAAACAAGTAGTTTTTTGAGAGGTATGAATTTTCTCTGTTCAATCTTTGAGACAACCTACTCACTGAGCACTCCTTCACATTTCTCTAATTTTTATTATTTTTTAAAAAAGGATTTTTATAACATGCTTAACAAAGGTGATTTATTTATTTATTTATTTATTTTTTAAGATAGGGCTTTCTTGTGTAGCCCTGGCTATCCTGGAACTCACTCTGTAGACCAGGCTAACCTCGAACTCACAGAAATCTGTCTGCCTCTGCTTCCTGAGTGCTGTGATTAAAGGTGTGCGCTGCCATTGCCTGATTTTTAAAATATATATTTTATGCACATGGGTGTTTTGCCTTCATGTAAATCTGTGCACCATGGGCATGCTGGGAGGTGTTAAAATTCCTGAAACTGGAGTTTACAGATGGTTGTGAGCTGCCATGTAGGTGCTGGGAATAGAATTTGGGTCCTTTGGAAGAGCAACCAGTGCTCTAAACCACTCAGTCATTTCTCCAGCCCCCTAATTTTTATTTTGACTTTTTAAAAATTTTAAGACAAGGCTTCATGTAGCTTTGGCTGTACACAAAACTCCTGATTCTTCTGCTTTACCTCCTCAAGTGATGGGATTACAGGCATAGGCCACCACATTTAGAATTTTTGGCCAGGGATTTGTCTGTAGATTTCTATTGCTATGGTAAAACACCATGACCAAAAGCAAGTTAGGGGGAAAGGATTTATTTCAGCATATAGTTCCACATCACAGTCCATAACCAAAGGATGTCAGGGAAGGAACACAAGTAGGGTAGAAACTTAGAGATGAGCTGATGCAGAGGCCATGGATGGGTGCTGCTTACTGGCTTGCCTTCATGACTCAACCTGCTCTTTTGTAGCACCCAGTATCACTAGCCCAGGGATGGCCCCACCCACAATGGGCTTGGCTCTCCTCCATCAATCACTAATTAAGAAAATGTCCTACAGGCTTGTCTTCAGCCCAATCTTATGAAGGCATTGTCTCAAATGAGGTTCCCTCCTCTCAAAGGACTCTAGCTTGTGTCAAGCCGACATAAAACACAAGCACAAGATTGAACCCAGAACTTCATACACTATAGGCAACCAATTCAGCTGTATCCCTAGCTCACTTCTTCCCTTTTGAATTCGCCTTTCCACGTGCTTTTCTGTCTACTTAGAGAAACCCTCCAGCCATAGGCTCCTGATGAACATGTGCTCTGACACTCATTGTGAACAATGTACTTAACCAATAATCTCTAAATCTGACATTCTAACTGCACCGTGTCTAAATTAAGGGTTTCTATTGCTGTGATAAAATACCATGACCAAAAGCAACTCAGACAGGAAAAGGTTTATTTCACCTTATGCTTCCAGGTAACAGTCCATTACCGAGGGAAGTCAGGACAGGGACTCAAGACGGGCAGGACTGAAGTGGAAGCCGTGGGAGAATGGCTGCTTTGGGCTGATTTCCATGGCTTTCTCAGCCTGCTTTCTTCTACAGCTCAAGACCACCTGCCAGGGGTGGTACCACCTCCAATGAGCTGGGCCCTCCCACATCAATCATTTAATCAAGAAAATGCACTGTAGACTTGCCTACAGGCAAATCTTATAGAGGCATTTTCTCAGTTGAGAGTCCTTGTTCCCAGTGTAGCCTATGTTGAGCTGACATAAAACTTAACAAGTTCACACTTACTCCACAGTCCTGATGTGCATATACTCGACTTGAATAGCTTAGTTATGTGGAAGACTGGCTTGTAACATACTAAATGCTCATCTGTTTTCTCTCATTAACAATCTTTCATAATAACAATGCCCCATCTTTGCTCTTAGGTGGCTGTTTTGGCCTGGCAGTGCTGACTGAGACCATTTCGGTCAGGGGATCTCCAACCCTAGTGGTCATGTCCATTCATTAGCGTCACACCATTAGAATCTCCCCAAACAGGAAGAAATACTCAAGGGCGAGAGTATTTAATTTTCTGTCTTCAACTCTTCATCAAGGTGAGTTAGACAATTGGCTTATCTTCTGTCACACATTCAGCCAGCCCCTTTCCTAGATTCCTGAAGCACACTAAGAAAGCCCATGTTGGAGGGAGGATGCTATATTTGTTAATTTTCTCATTTCAATGACAAGACAGTCACAAGAACCAATTTGACAAAGCAGTGGTTTGTTTTGACCCACAGCTCCAGGATGCAGTTTGCTATAGTGGGAAATTATGACGGCAAGAGCTTGAGACAGCTAGTTACATGTCATGCACAGTAAGGAAGGAAAGATGGACGCTGATGCTCAGCTCACTTTCTCATTTTTATCCACTCTAGGACCCCAGTCTATTGAATGGTGCCACCCACAATTAAGGTGAGTCTTCCCACCTCTAGACGAAGGAACAGAGGACGAAGATCAAGTCAAAAGCATAGGAGCTTACTAAAACTATGAGGACAGGAAAACTGGGCACAGAGAGGAGCTGAGTGTGAGGATAGAGTTGGTGTTGGTGTCTTAGTCAAAGAATTACAGATGTGCACACTGACTTCCTGATTGCAAAATGACAAGGTGACTTATTCAGAGGCACAGGGTAGTAAAGATCAGATACACTGAAGCCAAGCAGAAGAGTTAGAGAAGGCCACTGGTTGCTTCTTTTTATGGACTTTAGGAAAAATAACAGCTGGTTACTAGGGGCATAATGAAGGTGGTTTTCTTTTCTTTTTCTTTTTTTTCCTCTTTTTTCTCTTTTTTAGACTGGATCTCACTGGCCTAAAGCTTTCTAGGGAGTCCAGGCTGTGCTATGCATAGGCCTTGAACTCACAGAGTCTATCTCTGCTTCTTTTATTGAGTGTGTGTGTGTGTGTGTGTGTGTGTGTGTGTGTGTGTGTTTCAAGACAGGGTTTCTCTGAAAAACAGTCCTGGCAGTCCTGGAATTCACTCTGTAGACCAGGCGGCCTTGAACTCACAGAGATCCACCTGACTCTGTCTCCTGAGTGCTGGGATTAAAGGTGTGCGCCACTGTGCCTGGCTGTTGGTCTCTTATTTTGATTGACAGTTTGGGGTTATATAATCTTTTATATATTGAGTATGCTCCTTCTTGCCATGTCCAGTACTGCTCCAGGCATGGGCCTGACTGGGGCCACCAGGGAATAAAGAAAAGAGAAATGGACAGACACACAGAAAAGCTGGGTTTGGATGGACTGGGCTCTCTGATGGAAAAACCACAGCACTCCAGAAATTCAGTGTGTTTACCACATGCAGTTGAACAGGAAGGGAGAGTTATTGTATATGGTTGGACAGGGAGATGGGTTGTTACACACAAACAAACAAGGAGGCTAAGTTATTGTATACAGCTGGATAGGGGCACTCTCTAAAGGAGCAGTCTTCAGGCCACAAATGTCTGGGTAAGAAGCTATGGTAGACATTTTCTGCACACACTTGCAACATTTGCACTTAAGACTGGAGGAAAGGTCTGCCATCCCTCTGAGTCTCACCCAGCAAAGGTTTTGCTACTCCCATGGGGCCATGCCCATGTCAACAGTATATGTTCACTCAGGATGTCACTCACTCTGCTCCTTACACCTTCTCATGAGCATCTGCTTTAATTATATGCACACTCAGTTATGCACAGGCATAAGATGGCAAATAGGGTTTTTAGTCTAAACGTTCACCATGAACACACAATTTTCCTTTTTGCATATGAACCCCAAACCAGTCCAGACCAGACCAACCCTGTTTCTCCTTCCCAGATACATCTCTTTCAGAGCATGTTTGAATAGAAACAAGGTGTATCGGGGGTTTGCTAACAGGAGTAATTTTTATTGTTGAGAGCAGATAGATAGAGAGGCTTATGATGGCTCAGCGTAAGGTGCTTACAATAAAGCCTGCTAACCTGTTTGATCCCTGGAATCCACTGGCTAAAAGGAGAGAACCAAATATCACAGTCCTCTGACTTCCACATGCACACTGTGGCACACACAGTGACTCACAATGCCTAAATAAACAAACAAACAAACAAACAAACAAATAAATAAATAAATATTAATGAAAATAAAGCAGCCAGGTGTGGTGGCACACACCTTTAATCCCAGCATTCGGGAGTCAAAGGCAAATGAATCTTTATGAGATTGAGGCCAGCCTGATCTACAGGGCAGATTCCAGGTCAACCAGAGCTACACAGAGAAATCCTGTCTCAAAAACAACAACAACAAAGCAAATATAGATGCATCCTGACAAAGGTGGAGGCCCCAGCTACTAGGTGCACTGTCAGGAGGGGGTTGTGTGCACAGCCTGAGTCCCGTTGGCTGTGCTCTCCCTATACATATTGTCTCACTTCTGCTTCAATCTCCCCGAGTCTGGTATTACAGACCTGTGTCACCATGCTTGGTTACAGGGATTAATATTCTGGGTTTTGACCATACTAGACAAGCACACAACCAACTGAAGTGCATTCTCCAGCCCTAATATCCTTTCTTAATGGTCGTCTCTCAGTTTTGTACCTAGGAGGTAGTTTTTGTTTGTTTATTTATTGTTTCATTTTTATCAAGATGGTTTCTCTGTTTAGTCCTGGCTGGCCTGCAACTCACTCTGTAGACCAGTTCTGGTTTCGAACTCACAGAGCTCCACCTGCCTCTGTCTGCCAAGTGCTGGGACAGGTGTGAGCCACCACCATCTGGGTAGGAGATAGCTTTTTAATACCAATGCCAAAGGAGAGAGCTCTACACTCAGGTCAGAGGCCCTTCCATATCAGTGGTCATTTTTCTTCACTACTCTTTCATGGTCAGGGTCTTCCTGATAGGGAAGACTTCCTCATGGTTAACATTCCATCTCTTCCTAGTCTTCATCTAGGCAAGTTAGACCAAGCTCATCTTCTGTTGTCTTCTCTTCCAGTCTCTCCCCCAGATGCCTGCAGCATACTGACCTGCAGAAGATGGAAGTGGATGAAGAAGGCCTTCCAGACACAGGAGGGATCAGAGTGAGGCTTAGATGGAAGATGACTATACAGTCACAGATCTCACCCAGAGAGGAGGTGCCACATGCCAGGTAGGAGAATGAAGAAGCATGAGGTTTGCATCAAGTGACAAGATGAAGATGAGCTAGAGAGCTTGGTGTGGGTGTGTAATCCTACTACTCAGGAGGCTGAGGCAGGAAAATCATGAGTTTGAGGTCATTCTGGGGGAAATAGTGTGTTTCAAGCTAGCTTTGGGCTCTCAAAGAATGGAGTGTGGAATGAGAGAAGAGCCTAGAACAAGGTCTTAATTGACATTTCTGAGGGAAAAGCAATCCAGGGCAGAATATGTTTCTTAGCAACAGTTGTTTGGAAGAATTTGGTGGATTTGAGTTGTAGGAGTGATATCTGGTAATACAACGGGTGACTTCGGGAATGATAAATACTGCCTTGAGTATGACACTTAATAAAGAAGTTGTTGGGAAGATCAACTAAGTATTGAGTAGTTTGTATTGAGTGTGTGTTTGAGACAGGCTCTCACTCTAGAGCTCTGCCTGGCCTGGAACTCACTATGTAGACTAGAATGGCCTTAAACTCAGAGACCTACTTGCCTCTGTCGCTGGTGTGCCTCTGGTAAATGAAAGTCATGCTCCTTGGAGAGATCTTTACTGTCCTAATGAATCTTCTACTGTGGGAGTGGGGAGTCTGTCCCAAGCCTCCAATTTATAGATGATGTCAAAACCACCTAAGACAGAGATTATGGCAGGTGTAGTAATACACACCCAGAAGCCCTGTACTCAGGTGTCAGAGGCAGGCAAATTGTTGTGGATTCCAGATGAGCCTGGTCTACAATGTGAGATCCTGTCTCAAATAAAACAAAGTCTGGCTTGATGTCACATGCCATTAATCCCAGCACTGAGGAAGATCAGAATTCCAAGGGCATTTTGGTTATCTCAGCTTGGGGTCATCCTGGCCTATATAAGACATTGTCTCAAGAAGGCAAAACCAAGCAACAAAAAGCCCAGTTAGCCAGTAGTCTACTTATTTACCCAGGAGGGATTGTGTGACAAGTTTACTGTATCAATAATGACAAAGTGCTTCATGCAAATGCACCAATCATAGGCTTTGAGATAGGACATGGCTATAGGGTCATTTAAACTTCACTAGCACTGTCTTGCTTAGGATTGCTGCTTTCCAAGGCCACTGAAGCCTGTCTTAGAGCATTCATAGGTGGAACAGGTCTTCAGACATGGTTGTATGCTCCTCTGTAGCTGCTGGAGTGACCTCACAGTAACTGTAAAGTGTCTACAGCAGCAGTGCTGATGTGAGAACAGTACAGCCAGCCAGTGACGGGGCTGCTTGACAGGTAGTTCCCTACTCCACAGAACTAATTGGGGGAGGTGTGTGTGCTATATATATGTGTGTGTGTGTGTGTGTGTGTGTATACATATATCTATAATATATACACACAAGCACATGTATAGTTTTATACTTTTAAATTTTTATTTGTGCATGAGTGTTTTGCCTACATGTATGTCTGTGCACTATGTGCATGCCTGGTGTCCACAAATGCCAGAAGAGGGTGTTGGATCCCCTGGAACTGGAGTCACAGGCAGTTGTAAACTGCCATTTGGGAACTAGGGATTGAACCTAGCTCCTCAGGGAAAGCAGTCAGTACTCTTAACCACTGAGCCATTCTCAGCCTCCTGCCATCCTTCCTTAATTCCAATCCTTTCTCTTTCCTTTTAGGAGGCTGCCAGTGCTGACCAAGATAATTCAGGTCCGAGGGTCTCCAACCCTAGTGGTCATTTCCTTCCTTTCACTGAGTCTCCCTAACCAGGAAGATTAATCAAGGCTTCATCAAGTTGAGTAGTGATCCTCTCTCTGTAGCTGCCAGAGTGTCCTCATGGTGACTAAAGCATCTGTTCTAGTCGGCTTTCTGTGGCTCCAGTGAGACACTGTGACCACAAGCAGCTTGGGCAGATTTACTTGACTTACACTTGCAAATTGCAGTCCATCCCTGAGGGAAGTCAAGGCAGGAACCCTGCAGGAATGCTACTTACAGGCTGGCTCATGCTCAGCTAGCTTTCTTATCTAGAACCCAGGCCTCCTGCCAGGTTCAGTGCCACCCACATGTGCTGGGCCTTCCCACATCAATCATCAATCAAGAGAGGCTCAGATATGGCCACAGGCCAATTTGATCTAGATTATTTTTCAGTTGATGTTCCCTCTTCCCAGATGACTCTAGATTGTATTGTTTAACAATAAAAATTAACCAGGACCCCGTGTCCCGAACAACAGGATGCTGTGAGGGGCTGTTGACTGACACTTCCCCACTCAACAGAACTATTTGGGGTTGAGGTTTGTTTGACGATTGATTGTTTTTGTTTTTGTGCACATGAGTGTTTTACTGCATGTATATCTATGTACAATGTGTATACCTAATGCCTGTGGAGGCCAAGTGGGGAGGGATCCCCTAGGACTAGAGTTACAAGTGGTTGTTAGCTGCCATGTGGTGCTGGAAATCAAACCAGGGGCCTTTGAAAGAGCAGAGTGGGGCTGCATTCTGCTGAGCTCCTGGCCTGGCTCCAGAGAGCAGCACCTCACCCTAACCTTTCCTTTGTTTAACCACACCTTTGTTTCTCTTACCTTTTGTTTCTCCTATCGCCCTATGTGAAACTTGTCTGAGAGTCAAGGATCAGAGAGTCCCCCAAGGATCGAAGGCCTAGGAAAGACTTGGTTCAGGAAACCCAGAAAACCGTGGTACCTGAGAAATCAAGTAATTTTTACTTGGCATTTTATCTCTGGAAGCTCCTATTAGGTTGCTTTGAAGGTATGGAAATTAAGTTTGGCTAAACTGTAAATAGAGAGTAATAAAACTGCCCTAGGCAAAGGGAAAGTGCTTTAGTCCTTCAAGGCTGGACCCCCCTGCAGCCGTGAAAGGCTAGATTCACTTTTAAGATGCCTCGGAGTCTTCTTTCCACGGATCTGCGTGAACCCACACACCCGTCAGGTGTTTTAGACAGGCAAAGTAACACAGCCTCACAGAGTTAAACAAATGCAACATAAAAGAATGCAACACATCTTTGCATCATTAAACAATGAATGTTCCACAGCATAAACAAATGTAACACACCTTAAAATAATATTACACATTATATCCCTAGTCCTAAAATCTCTGTGTAATAACAGCCCCGAGGGCCGGGCAATGGTGTTGCACACCTTTAATCCCAGCACTCAGGAGGCAGAGCCAGGTAGGTGATCTCTGAGTTCAAGGCCAACCTGGTCTACAGAGCGAGATCCAGGACAGGCACCAAAATTACACAGAGAAGCCCTGTCTCAGAAAAAAAAAGAAAAAAAAAAATAGCCCTGAGGCTGATCTGTGCTACCTGTCAGTCACTCAGGTCACCTGACCTCCAACCCTAATGATCTTTTCTCCTCATTCACTTTGTTCACCATTGATCTCCTAAGCAGGAAAAGGCTTTGCTAAAAAGACATCTAGCTTATCTTCCAGCATACTCTCTCCCTACTCCTTCTGTCACACCTACTTGGGATGCTTTTGTTGGAGTTGGGATGATAAAGACCACACAGTCTCAAGGCAGGATACAAGGTGATGTTTTAGATGTAGACCCACCTTGAGAGGTCTGATGCCATACGTCAGGCAGGGCCAACATTAAGTAAGCATCAGGCTTGGCTCAAACACAAGAGTCAGTAATGAGGACAGAAGCTGGTGTGGTGATGTATGCTTGAATAACTGTGCTGTGGCTTTTCCTGGAGAGATGGGAATAAATGGTGATTTAGCCCAGAGAGGGCACAAATGATATACCAAAGAAATTATTCCATCTGAGTCCAGTTTATTGAACAGATGAGTTGTGGCTCCCTACAGAAGCTCAGGTGAAGGATACTTACAGGAGCATGGTTGATTGACAGTCAGCTGCATCACCAAAAAGCTATGCTGGCTTGGGTGATGTCTCAGGAAAGCTGCATCCCTGGGGCTCTCTGCATGATTTTCCTGGAGTCTCCCTTTCTCAGAAACCCTTACTGTTCATTTTCACTTTGGAAGGGCCTTGGGAATCTTGTAAGCTTTCAGGAACTCCCTGAGACTTGCAAGTTGCTTACTTAAGAGTCTTAACAAGCCTATCCCTGGGATGGAATATTTCAATTTAGAACTTCCTGAGTCCTAAGGAGCCTCTCTCCAGGATAAGTGTTTCAGTGTGGAGGAAAATGCTATATAATATCCTATTGCTCAGCAGCAGAAGTCGAGAACCATGAGTTTGATGTCATTCTGGGCATTATAGTAACTTCCAGTGAGAGCAGAGCCTGGGCTGGAGCCTTTATTGGTATTCTTGAAGGAAAAGCAGAATAGAATATTTCTGGAAGGTTTGTGTGTAGGAGTGGTGAAATAATACACTGAGTGTAAGAGGTAAGTAAGGAAATTTTTTGTGTGCACAGACTCAGGATAGGTTGATTTGTGAGTCATGACTCTAGTAGAGAGTTCTTTGTTATTCCTGAGACTATTACCCTGGAAAGAGAAGTCTGTTTTAAACAGCAGGCTTTGGATGATGTCAAAATATCCAAAGATTCAGGACGTGAGGCAGGTGTGGTGGTGGACCTCACCTCTGCACTCAGTATGAGGGTGGCAGAGGCATAAGGATGACTATTCTAGGAAAGCCGAGCAATAAAGTGAGACGCTGTCTCAAGCAAACAAAAGAAAGCAGGCTGTGTTGGCACATGTCTATAGTAGCTCAGACTCAGTAGGCTGAAGCAAGAGGGCCAGGAGTTCAAGATCATTCTTGGCTACTTTACCAGTCTGCAGCCAGACTGGGTTATACCTGATTCCAAAAGCAAGCAAGTGAGCAAGCCAGCCAGCCCGCCCGCCCGCCCGCCCGCCTGCCCGCCAGCCTGCCAGCCAATAGCCCTCTTTCACACTGCAAGGGTGTTTCCCAGGAATATTGCACCAATCATATATAGCCCTTTATGCAAACGAAGGATTGTATTTGTACTAATCACAACCCTTCTGGTGGGATACCAGATGATAAAAATGAGTACATAGTCATCTAGAATCCACCAGCCCAGTTTTAGGGGTACTGCTTTACAAAGCCAGTGCAGGCTGTCTGGAGTGACCACTCGGGAGGAGGTTTGTAGCCATGGTGATAGTGGTTCTCTGCAGTTTCTGTAAATACCTCACAGTGACTGTAAACTGTCCACAAATAGCAGAGCTTCCACAAGGTCTGTGCAGCCCGTTGCTAGTAAAGGAGCTGCTTGTCTGACAGTTCCTCAATCAACACAACTAACATTTTTGTTAATGTTAACAGTGGGGTTTTATTTTATTTTATTTTATTTTATTTTATTTTATTTTATTTTATTTTTATGTGCATTGGTGTTTTGCCATGGCTGGAACTGGATTTACAAACAGTTGTGAGCATTCATGTGGGTGCTAGGAATTGAACCTAGGTCCTCTGGAAGGGCAGCAGTCAGTGCTCTTAACCACTGAGCCATCTCTCCAGCCCCTGTTAACAGTTGTGGTTTTTTGAAACTTGATGTCATGTAGAATTGGTCAGCCCATAGGATCACTGTAAAGTCCTGATCTTCAGAGATCTACCTACCAAGTTCTGCCATGACAGGTATGTGACACCATGAATACCACAGATATGTCTAGAATAATTTCGAGACAGGTTACTTGCAGCCCTCTCTCCATTTTGCCTTTTAAAGTTGATTATTTTTATGTTTTGGGGGCTATCTTATGTAGCCTTAGATGACCTTGAACTTGAAATGTGACACAGGATGACCTTCAACGCCTGACCTTCCATTCTCCAACCTTCTCAAGGGCTGCAATTACAGATGTAGGGCCACTTCACTTAACTCCAAGCTAGTGCTTTATCAACTGAGTCTCATCTCCAGCCCTGATGCCCTTTCCTTTCTAGATGTCTTGAATCCCTTTCTAGACACCTGCAGTGTACTAAGGATGCAGATGTTGAAGGTGGGATGGGAAGGACTTCACAAGCAATGGAGAGGACTAGGATGAGACTTGGACGGAAGAGGAATGCATTTACAGATCCAACCCAGAGGGAATGAATGGAGCCAGGCAGGGAGAATGGGAAGCAACAGGTTTAGATTAACTACATGAAGACAAGTATGAGGAAAGAAAGCTGAGCATATTGACATGCGCCTGCAATTCCAGCTTTAGGAGACTGAGGCATGAGAATCATGAGTCAAGGTCATTCTGGGCTACATAGTAAGTTCCAAGTTATCCTAGTCGCTAAAAATAAAGTTGAATGAGGAAGAGCATGAGGCAGAGAGCCACTATTGGCATTCCCAAGGGAACAGCAGGATAGGCAGCTTCCACTGGACAACTGGAATAATTCTGTGGGTTATAGAAGTGGTATCTAGTTGCCTGGCTTCAGCTAATTTATGAGAGTAGAAATACTAGATGACTATGAGAATCAAATAAATTGGTTTGTTTGCATATGAAAGCCATGTCCCTGGTAGAGGGCTCTTTGTTAACTGTAAGAATGAGCTGCCCTAGGTAGGGGAGTCTGTTTGAAGACAGCAAAGTTTGGATGGTGTCAGAATACCACAAGATATAGACTGTAATCTCAGCACTTGGAAGCAGAGGCACAGGGATTGCTGAGAGTTTCCAGGCCTGCAGCAGCTCAGGGTACCTTAGGGTAGCCTGCTATTTACCCAGGACTCAGTGTGTGTCAAGAGTATTGTACCTATCTATCATTATATAATCCGGAATGCAAATGAAGGATCATGTTTGTATGAATCACAAGATTTTTGCTGAACTACCACTCTAGTCTGTGTGAAATGGCTGCAGTATAATCTAGAGTTCTCTGGCCCCACCTGACTTAGGAACAGGACTTTCCAAGACCACTGCAGGTCATCTAGAGGAGTTACTAATGGAACAGGTCTTCAGATGTGGTTACATGGTCCTCTGCAGCTGTCGGAGAGTCCTCGCAGTGATTATGGAGTTCACACTAGCAGGGCATTTGAATCTGCAGCAAGTAAAAGTCAGCTTGGGTGACAGTCCCCTACTTTTCTTGTCTGAATAACTTGTTTTATGTAGCCCAAGCTGGCCTATGGCAGAGGATTACCTTGAAGGTCCAATCCTTTTGCCTCTACTAAGCATGTGCTGAGCTGACAGGCACACCATACCATGACTGACTCATCAACAGATGTTTCTGAGAGCTGTGAATGTTCCCATAATTGTTAGAAACAGGCTGCCAGCTGAGCACCTGCAACTTCATCCTTGTTTTATTCATTTATTTTTTTCATATTTCTTGGAGGACTGATGAATTTTAGGGAGCCCAGGGCTTCATGCATGATATGCAAACATTCCACCAGCTGAGTTACCGCTCGAGTCCTAATATCCTAAAATGCCTCACCTTTGCTCTTAGGCTCATTTAGACTGCCAGTTGTGACTGAAGTCGTTACCATCAGAGGTCCCCACTCTAGTGGTCATTTCCATCATTGGCTGTTCTCCAGTAGGCTCTTCCTAAATAGGAAGATTGTCTCCTAGTGCTCAGTTTTCTCCCTCCTCATCAAGGCTTTGCAGAGGAGAGTTAGACACTTGGCTTTCTTCTGTCCCATTCTCTCTCTACCTCTTTCTTTGATAGCTGTAATGTACTTACGATTCAGATGTTGGAGGTTGCATGGCCACAACCTTGCAGGCACAGGACCAGAACAGAATATGGCTTGGTTAGAAGATAGTTAAACAGTCACAGATCCCGCCCAAAGTAGGGATCCCTGCAGACAAGAAAGCACCGAGGGGGTCAAGTGACAGAAGACAAGAATGAAGGTAGAAAGTTGGCTGTGGAAGCACTTGGGAGGCTGAAGTCAGATAATCACAAGCTTAAGGTCATTTTAGGCTACATAGTAAAATTCCAGGCTAGCCGAGTTCCCACAAAAAGCAAAGTCAAATGGGAGGGGAAACTGAGGCAGAGCTTTTATCGACATTTATCAAACTGACCAGCATTGGCCAATAGGAATCATTTGGTCTAGTTTGCTTACCTGGTTGTGGTGATTTAGGGAGAAAGAAATACTTCCTTGAGTGAGGAAGTCTGTTGGTAGCTGCTGAAGCTCAGGGGTTTGCAGTTAGATCTGCTCTAAGTCCTCAAAGGGGTCCTTAACATGCTCTTGTAAAAAGCTGGAGGATTGTTTGGGGTTTGTTTTTTTGAATTCCATGGAATTTGAGCAGGTTAGAAATAAACAGGACAGCCTTGAAGAGCAAGCAAATCCAGCATTCACTCCAGAGTTGGCTCAAGTTGCTAAGTAACCACAAAGCTGAAGGAGGAACCTGAGGAAAAGGAAGTTTTCTTCCAGAGCCTCTCTACATTACCTCTTTTGAAAGTCTAGGTAGATTGGGCATTGCTTTTTCTCTCCTAGCCACAGTTGTTGCCAACTGATGATGTAAGCCAGGAGTGACCAGCAAGTTCCCATTCCTGTTAAGACAGGGACATTGCAAGATTAATATACCCAGAAAATTGCCCTTCCCATTGCTTTTACATCATTGTAATGTTTTAGGGGCATTCCATGATCTTTTTTTCTTGGACTATGACTTCCTGTGGACTCTGGGTATGCTCAGGAATGTGCCCATCCCTAAGTGCCTTCCCCACATGAACATGTGTGAGCTTCCCAGATAAATTCCTCACCTTTCTCAAGAGTGTGCTGTTCTTGGAAACTGTGCCTTCCTTCCGAGTCCTCCTGCAGGCAATAAAAACCCTGCCTTGATCTTTCGTGTGTTCACTGTGCTTTGTTGATTCTGCATTCATCAAGTCAGGAAGCCACTGTGCTTGGTCACAAATCGATGGGACCTTCCCTTTGGTAGCTGTTGTTTCTCAGCTTCCAGTAAGACATGCAGTTAACAAAAAGGTCTTGCCTGTAGGGAACTGTTGGGGGATCTGCCCCCATTTTTTCTTCAGGGTACTCTTGAGGAGAGAGGGATAAGAGATATTAGGTAGAAAGATAGAGGGAGAGAAACAGAAACACAGGATAGCCTCAGGAGGGCCTGGATCAATATCCACCAGCCCCTCCTGCTGCTTCTAAAGGGCCTCTTATAGTAATGCCAAGGGATGGAGCAAAAGTCCTCCCCCTAGCACAGCCAAGTGCAGATCCTTCCAGTCACCTGGTAACATGTGGACACACCGTGGTCAAGCCATAATCTAATGTAGCCCTGCTGGGTAAAGCAAGACCAGGTATCACTAGGAAACCTTTGTGGGCCTCCACAGGGAGCCAGGACAACTCAGGACTTTCTTGGAGGCTCTGATGGAAAGACAAAGGAATGTTTGTTCTGTGTGCTTGGCCAGGAGCTGACTTGGCAAGGCTGTTCTAGGGCTGGAGCCAGTGCCCCAAGAGTCAAGATTTTGGCTTCTAGGAACCCAACTCTTCTCCTTAGGCTGTGGTTATCAGTCCTTAGGCAGCTGTGTCTGGGGTATCCTGTGTTCTCTTTGTCAATATTGTCTGACTTAGCTTTCTGCTGACCTTGGTCATCCCCTCCACCACTCCTCAAATAGTATATATGATGCTGTACTTCTTAATATACTTGCTTGACATAGTCATCAGCTTATACAAGACCTACTGGTCCCAGCCATTGCTTTTGTCTTCTTTTCTCATCTTCTTTATTTCCTATCCTATCCTCCCCCTCAACAACTCACTGTCTTGGACCCTTGTGCTGGTTTGGGACACCTGCCTAAGTCCATACCACCTTACATAGGATGGCAGAGACCAGATCCAAACTGGTAAAGGGAACATCTTGTTAAGGACTTGACTCATTGTCGTGGCGCAGGTGTGTGGGTGCATGCAAGTTGGCTGAATGAAGACTCAAGAGTCACTTTAAGAATGAATCTAGCCAGGCTTTAATCCTAGCACTCGGGAGGCAGAGGCAGAGACAGAGGCAGGTAGATCTCTGTGAGTTCAAGGCCAGCCTGGTCTACAGAGTGAGATCCAGGAAAGGCGCCAAGCTACACAGAGAAACCCTGTCTCCAAAAACAAAAACAACAACAAAAGAAAGAATGAGTCTAGCCTTTCGAGGCTGCAGGGGGTCCAGCCTCGAAGGACTGAAGCCTTTAGCTTTGCCCAGGGCATTTTTATCTCTCTATATATTTACAGTTCAGCCAGTTGATTTCCATATGCTCAAAACAATCTGAATGAAGCCTCCAAAAAAAAAAAAAAAAAAAAAAATGCCAAGTGCAAATTTCTTGATTCATCAGGTACCATGGTTTTCAGGGTTTCCTGAGCCAAATTTTTGCATAAGCTTGCATCCTTGGGAGACTCAGACAAGATTCACATAGAGGGCAACCAGAGAAATAAAAGGTACCCAAGAAACAAAGGATGGATTAGGGCTAGGTGCTAACTCTCTGGAGCCAGACCAGATGTAGCCCATTGAGAATGCTGCCACAACTCATTGCCACTATCTAGCCACAGTGGGCCAGGGGAAATGTATTGGACACTCTAAGTCTTCCTTCAGAAGTTTTCCTGGACTGGCAATCAGTACTGGACCCTTGAGTCAGCTGATTGGGTTTGAGAACATAATGAAGAAAGACTGGTAGGTTGGAGAAGCATGTGAAGGGGCAGCCACAGGCATGAGATTGCATCTTGGCCCTGAAGTCTGAGAAGTTGGGAGACCCAAGGTCTGGGAGACTGAGGGAACCTCAATTCCAGCTGGGGTTTTGTCAGGAATGTCTGCACCTAGAGAGCCTCTGTCTTAGCCACCAACAAGTTACTGCTGGCAGATTAAGAGTATTCCCACATGGCAATCCTGTGGTACGATGAAGACGGAAGTGTGTGCATGTGGCATAGGACTCTCTATTTTTTGTTTGTGTCTTCCAGAAAAATCTAGGCATGTGATTCAGAATTCCAGCGCTTTAAATATCCATTCAAATGTTTACCTATGTAAAGAATTGTGTAACTTATACCTCAGCCCTTATCTGCTTGCCCACTTCCTTCCTTTCTCAATCTCTTTCAGTCATCAGATAACTGGGATCGGAAATACAGCCTTTGTCCTAGCGGAGAGTCCACTCACTGTTCCTCCCATTTAGCAATGACTAGAAAACAGATGGTCTTTCCATGTAACACACCATGACCACAGTACAATCTGGGATACCATAAGTGTCCTGAAAATAGGTCTCTAAATTACAATACTACTTAGAGAAATTTTGCAAGAGAGAAGAAAACTGGATGAAATCTCCTATGCATGATGTTTTAGAATAAATAGAATAAAGGCCTCAAACAGAAATGTAAACTGAGTGGAATGAAGTTAAACCTTTGATCAAAATGGGAAACACCTTCCCATTGATTGAAATTCCTCCAGAGGAGGATGATCTGTCAGACTCTCTCCTGGGTCAGGAGAGGAAGGTAGCTCCCATTGCTCTTCACATGCCTCTCAGAGCCTTACCTGGAGGCCATGCACTGACGCAATAGATGTGTGAATTTGTTTTGCTCCTGGAAGGTCCTAATTTACCTAGTTCCTTGACCTGGTTATTCTGTCATGGGAGCTTCTTAGTGCCAGACATGCTAGTGGCTTTTAACTATCCAACTTGTGACTGCTGGTTGATAGCAAAAACAGTTTTAAAAATAAAAGAATTAGCCAAGCTCTAGACCTAGCCCCTGGCAACACAACCAGCCCCTGGGAACCCCCACCCAGTGCTGCCTCAGTTGCTGGCCAGCAGGGAAGATTCCCACAGGCAGGCTTCTCCACAAAAAAACCCTATTGCACCCTGCAATCTACAAGACCCACGCCCTACCCCAAACATACCCATCTCCCTGCAACCCCAGTGGCTTCCTGTGGTGGGTATTGTGTTCCCTGAAATATTGTGTGTTCCCCGAAATAAACATATCTGGGGTCAGAGAACAGACAGCCACTAGAACAAAGCCAAAAATGGTGGCTAGAAAATGGGAAGAGTAAGCTATAAGCCAGAAGTTGGGTGGTGGTCGTGGTGGTGGTGGTGGTGGTGGTGGTGGTGGTGCACGCCTTTAATCCCAGCACTTGGGAGGCAGAGCTAGCTGGATGTCTGAGTTCAAGGCCACTTTAGAAACAGCTAAACATGGTGACCCATGCCTTTAATCCCAGAAACCCAACCTTTAATCCTAGGGAGTGGGGACAGAAAGAGAAAAGTATATAAGGCGTGAGGACCAGGAATTAAAGGAGAAAAAAGCATGTAGTGAGTAAAGCATTCGGCTGGTTAAGCATTCAGGCTTTCGAGCACAGTTCAGCTGAGAGCCATTGGGAGGAGGACTCAGAAGCTTCCAGCCTGAGGAAACAGGATCACCTGAGGAACTAGCAAGGTGAGATAGCTGTGGCTTGTTCTGCTTCTCTGATCTTCCAGCATTCACCCCAATAATCTGCCTCAGGTTTGATTTCATTAATAAGAACTTTTAAGATTCATGCTACAGCTTCCTGAGACACAGAATCCACCAGCTCTCATTGCACCAACAGTGGCTTCCTGAGACACGGAATCCACCAACTCTGATTGGACCAAGAGCTAAGATTGGGATCATTGAGGACCCCTGAGAAACAGGCACAGCAAGCACAGATTGGACCAAGAACAGCTCACTCAGACACAGGCACCTCTTGCACCTATAGGAGGAAGAGATGAGTAGACACCAGTGCAAAAATACATACAACAACATAAAGAGCGATATGGCATCAGCAGAACCTTGCAAGACCAGAACTTGGCAATGTAGAAGAAGCAGAAGAAAGGGACCTTAAAAATAACTTTATGAAGATGATAGAGGTCTTTAAAGAGGAAATGAAAAATTCCCTTAAATAAATTGAGGAAAAGATAAACAAAAAAATTGGAAGAAATCAATAAATCCATTAAAGAAAGCAAGAAAACCATGAAAAAGCAATTAAATGTGTGAAGGAAACAGTTCAAGGCCTGAAAACTGAAATAGAAACAATGAAGAAGACACAAGCTGGGGGAATTCTTGAAATAGAAAAATTGATTAAACAAACAGAAACTACAGATGCAAGCATAACCAACAGAATACAAGAGATGGAAGAGAGAATCAAAGAAAACACCAAAGCCAAAAAAGTCACAACACAAAATGTCCAGGAAATCTGAGACATCATGAAAAGGCCAAACCTAAGAATAATAGGGATAGAAGAAGGAGAAGAATACCAGCTCAAAGGCACAGAAAATATATTCAACAAAATCATGGAAGAAAACTTTCCCAACTTAAAGAAGGAAATACCTATGAAGATACAAGAAGCTTATAGAACACCAAATAGACTAGACCTCCCCCCAAAAAAGTCCTGTTGCCACATAATAATTAATCCCAGCACTCAGGAGGCTGAGGCAGGTGGATCTCTGTGAGTTCAAGGCCAGCCTGGTCTCCAAAGCAAGTTCCAGGAAAGGCACAAAGCTACACAGAGAAACCCTGTCTTGAAAAACTTAAAAAAAAAAAAAAAAAAGCAGCAAAGGAAAAAGGCCAAGTGACTTAAAAAGGCAGACCCATCAGAATAACACCCAGCTTCTCAATAGAGATTCCAAAAGTCAGAAGATCCTGCATAGATGTAATGCAGACACCAAGAGACCATGGATGCCAGCCTAGACTAATATACCCAGCAAAACTTTCAATCACCATAGATGGAGTAAGCAAGACATTCCAAGACAAAACTAGATTTAAGCAATACTTATCCACAAATCCAGCCCTACAGAAAGCACGAGAAGGAAAATTCCAACCTAAGGAAGTCAGATACACCCACAAAAAAAGAAAGGCACTAGATAACACCACAACAGTAAATCCCAAAGAAGAGAAATACATACACACTACCACCAAAAGATAACAGGAATTAACAATCACTAGTCATTAATATCCATTAATATCAATGGGTTCAATTTGCCTATGAAAAGACACAGGCTAACAGAATGGATACCAAATCAGGATCCATCATTCTGTTGCATACAAGAAACACACTGGAGGGAAGAAAAAAAAAAAGAGAAACACACCTCAACTTCAAAGACAGACACTACCTCAGAGTAAAAGCCAAGGAAAAGGCTTTCCAATCAAATGGACTCAAGAAGCAAGTTGGCATAGCTATCCTAATATCTAACAAAATAGACTTCAAACTAAAGTCAATCAAAAGAGATTGGGAAGGACATTACGTGTTTATCACAGGAAAGATCCACCAAGATTAAGTCTCAATTCTGAACATTTATGCCCCAAATACAAGGGCACCCACATGTGTAAAAGAAACATTACTAAAGCTTAAATCACACATCAAACACAACACATTAATAGTGGGAGACTTCAACACCTTACTCTCACCAATAGACAGGTCTGCCAGACTGAAACTTAACAGAGAAATAAGGGAACTAACAGATGTTATGATGCAAATGGACTTAATAGATAGCTACAGAACATTCCACCCTAACACAAAAGAATATACTTTCTTCTCAGCACCCAAGGAACATCTCTAAAATTGACCACATACTCAGTCACAAAGCAAATCTCAATATATACAAAAAAAAGTTGCAATAACCTCCTGTATATTATCGGACCACCATGGCTTGAAGTTAGATTTCAACAACACAAATTACAGAAAACCTACAATCTCATGGAAACTGAATAATGCCAACTGAATTACCAATGGGTCAAGGAAGAAATAAATGAAAGATTTCCTAGAATTCAATGAAAATGAAGGTACAACATACCCAAACTTTTTGTTTGTTTGTTTGTTTGTTTGTTTGTTTTTCGAGACAGTTTCTCTGTGTAGCTTTGCACCTTTCCTGGGTCTCACTCTATAGATCAGGCTAGCCTCGAATTCACAGAGATCCGCCTGCCTCTGCCTCCCGAGTGCTGGGATTAAAGGCGTGCGCCACCACCGCCCAGCCAACATACCCAAACTTATGGGACACTATAAAAGCAGTGCTAAGAGGAAAATTCATAGTACTAAAGGCAAAAAAGAAGAAGAAGAAGAAAAAGAAGAAGAAGAAGAAGAAGAAGAAGAAGAAGAAGAAGAAGAAGAAGAAGGAGAAATCTCACACTAGTGACTTAACCGCACTCCTGAAAGCTCTAGGGCGAAAAGAAGCAAAGTCACCCAGGAGGAACAGATGCCAGGAAATAATCAAATTGAGGGCTGAAATCAATAAAATAGAAACAAAGAGAACAATACAAAGAATCAATGAAACAAAGAGTTGGTTCTTTGAGAAAATCAACAAGGTAGACAAGCACTTATCCAAATTAACCAAAAGGCAGAGAGAGAGCATCCAAATTAACAAAATCAGAAATGAAAAGGGGGACCTAACAACAGACAATGAGGACATCCAGAGAATCATCAGGTCATACTTCAAAAACCTGTACTACACAAAACTGGGAAATCTTAAAGAAATGGACAATTTTCTGGTTAGGTACCACATACCAAAGTTAAATAAAGACCAAATAAACAATTTAAATAGACCTATAACCCCCTAAGGAAATAGAAACAGTCATTAAATGTCTTCCAACCAAAAAAAGTCCAGGACCAGATGATTTCAGTGCAGAATTCTATCAGATTTTCAAATAAGAGCTAATACCAATACTTTTCAAATTGTTCCACACAATAGAAACAGAAAGAGCATTACCAAACTCCATTTATGAGGCTACAGTTACTCTGATACCCAAACCACACAAAGATGCAATAAAGAAAGAATTACAGACCAATCTCACTCAAGAACATTGATGCAAAAATACTCAATAAAATATTGGCAAACTGAATCCAAGAACACATGGAAAAAATTATCCACCATGACCAAGTAGGCTTCATCCCAGAGATGCAAGGATGGTTCAATGTATGAACATCTGTCAATGTAATCCACCATATAAACAAACTGAAAGAAAAAAAACCGCATGATCATCTCATTAGATGATGAAAAAGCCTTAGACAAAAATCTAACGCCCTTTCATAATAAAAGTCTTAGAGAAAACAGGAATACAAGGAACATACCTAAACATAATAAAGACAATTTACAGCAAGCCAACAGCCAATATCAAATTAAATGGAGAGAAACTCAAAGCGATTCCACTAAAATCAGAACAAGACAAGGGTGTCCACTCTCCCCATATTTATTCAACACAGTACTTGAAGTCCCAGCTACAGCAATAAGACAACAAAAGGAGATCAAGGGGATACAAATTGGAAAGGAAGAAGTCAAAATTTCACTATTTGCAAATAATATGATAGTATACATAACTGACCCCAAAAATTCTACCAGGGAACTCCTACAACTGATTGAGGGGTGATATTTCTCTGTATGCTGTGAATGTGTTGCTCTGATTGGTTGATAAATAAAATGCTGATTGTAAGGAAGTACAGGCAGGATAAGCAGACAAGGAGAATTTTGGGAACAGAAAGGCTGAGTGAGGAGACATCCTCCCGCTGTCCAGGGAGCAGCATGTAATGGCATATAGGTAAAGTCACAGAACACATGGGTGACATATAGATTAACAGAAATGAGCTGAGTTTAAATGAGCTGAGAAACATCACCCTTTATAATAGCCACAAATAATATAAAATACCTTGGGGTAACTCTAATTAAGCAAGTGAAATACCTGTATGACAAGAACTTTAAATCTCTTAAGAAAGAAATCGAAGAAGATATCAGAAAATGGAAAGATTTCCCATGCTCATGGATAGGTAAGATTAACATAGTAAAAATGACAGTCTTACCAAAAGCAATCTACAGAGTCAACACAATCCCCATGAAATCCCAACACAATTCTTCAAAGACCTGAAAAGAACAATACTCAACTTCATATGAAAAAACAAAAAACTCAGGATAGCTAAAACAATCCTGTACAATAAACCCATCTCTGGAGGCATCACCATCGCTGACTTCAAGCTCTACTATAGAGCTATAGCAATAAAAACAGCTTGGTATTGGCACAAAAACCGACATGTGGACCAATGGAATCGAATTGAAGACCCTGACATTAATCTACACACTTAGGAACACCTGATTTTTAACAAAGAAGCCAAAACTGTACAATGGAAAAAGAAAGCATCGTCAACAAATGGTGCTGGCATAACTGGGCGTCAACATGTAGAAGATTGCAAATAGATCCATATCTGTCACTGTGCACAAAACTCAAGTCCAAGTGGATCAAAGACTTCAATAAATCCAGCCACATTGAACTTGATAGAAGAGAAAGTAGGAAGTAGTCTTGAACTCATTGGCACAGGAGACCACTTCCTAAATATAACACCAGTAACACAGACAGTAAGAGAAACAATTAATAAATGGGACCTCCTGAAACTGAGAAGCTTTTGTAGGGCAAAGGACATGGTCAATAAGACAAAATGACAGCCTACAGAATGGGAAAAGATCATCCCCAACCCCACATCTGACAGAGGGCTGACCTCCAAAATACATAAAGAATTCAAGAAATCAAAATACTGAACAATCCAATTAAAAATGGGCGACAGAGCTAATCAGAGAATTCTCAACAGAAGAATCTGAAAGGGCTGAAAGACATTTAAGGAATTGCTCAACATCCTTAGTCATCAGGGAAGTACAGATCAAAATGACTCTGAGATACCATCTTAACACCTGTCCGAATGGCTAAGATCAAAAACCCTGAAGAAAGTTTATGTTGGAGAGAATTGGAACAAGGGGAACACTCCTCCACTGTTGGAGGCAGTGCAAACTTGTACAGCCACTTTGGAGATCAGTGTGGTGGTTTCTGAGAAAACTGGGAATCAGTCTTCCTCAAGACCCAGCTATAGCACTCTTGGGCATATACCCAAGGAAGGCTCAATCATATCACAAGGACACATGCTCAATTATGTTCATAGCAGCATTATTCATAATAGCCAGAACCTGGAAACAACCTAGATGCCCCTCCACCAAAGAATAGATAAAGAAAATGTAGTACATTTACACTATGGAGTATTACTCAGCTGTTTAAAAACAACAACAACAACAACAACAACAAAAAACGACGACATGAAATTTACAGTCAAATGGATGGAACTAGAAAATATCATCCTGAGTGAGGTAACCCAGACTCAGAATGAGGAACATGGATGGTATGTACTCACTCATAAGTGGATACTAATTGTAAAGCAAAGAATAACCAGACTATTACCTATAGCTCTAGAGAAGCTAGCTAACAAGTATAACCTAAAGAGGGATGAATGGATTGCCTTGGGAAGGGGAAATAGATGAGATCTCCATGAGTAAACTGGGGATGAGGGGTGGCAATGGAGGGTAGGGGATGGGGAAGAGAACGTAGGGGAATGGGATGGTCAAGCTGGAACAGGGACAGAGTGGGAGAGCAATGAAAGAGATACCATGATAGAGGGAGACATCATGGGGTTAGGGAGAGAGAAACCGGGTGCTAGGGAAGTTCCCAGGAATTCACAAGGATGATCCCAGCTTAGACTGTTAGCAATGGTGGAGAGGGTGCCTGAATTGCTTATCCCAGTAATGAGATTGGTGAATGGTGAATACCCTAATTGTCATCATAGAGCCTTTCTCCAGTAACTGATGGAAGTAGATGCAGAGATCCACAGCCAAACACCAGGCCGAGCTCCAAGAGCCCAGTTGAAGAGAAAGAAGAGGGATTCTATGAGCAAGGGGCAACAAGATCATGATGGGGAAACCTACAGAGACAACCAAACCAAACTAGTGGAAACTCATGGAATTTAGATCAACAGCCGTGAAGCCTGCATGGGACTGGACTATGCCCGCTGCATAGTGAGACAGTTGTGTAGCATGTTCTGCTTAAGGGGCCCCTTGGCAGTAGGATGAGAATACATCCCTGTTGCATGAGCAGGCCTTTTGGAGCCCACTGCTATGATGGGACACCTCAAACAGTGTTAAGGCAGGGGGAGGGGCTGAGACCTGCCTCTACTAAATTACCTCCCCATAGGAGGCCTTACCTTCTTGTAGGAGGGAATGGGGGGGTTGAAAGGGGGAGGCTGGAGGGGCAGGAGGAGGGAAGAGGGGGATCTTTGGTATTTATTAAATGAATTAAAAAAATGTTCTTAATTTAAAAAAAAAAGAATTAGGGCTGGAGAGATGGCTCAGAGGTTAAGAGCACTGGCTGTTCTTCCAAAGTTCCTGAGTTCAATTCCCAGCAACCACATAGTGGCTCACAACCATCTGTAATGAGATCTGGTGCCCTCTTTTGGTGTGTATGCATACATGCAGGAATAACACTGTATACACAATAAACAAATAAATAAAACCTTTAAAAAAAACAATTAATTAGAAAAAAAGAATTAGTCAAGCAAATGAGAGAGGAGGTGCCTATTCAGGAGGGCTTACCTATTGGCTGGGTAGAAGTCTAGTATCGCCACCCTCATTTTGTGTTTCTTTCCTCTTCTCTTGAGTTGCCTGCTTACCTTTGCAAGCAAGCATCCTAATGACTCAAACAAAGCTAAATCACAGGAATACTCAATAATTCTCATAGTGCCTAAACTCCAGGAAGAGCAGGACCTGGCAGGATTACCCTCTACATGAGTTCAAGGCTTTTCCGTACCTTGATCAGTGCATGCAGAAATATAACACTAGATAACCTAGATATACTTAAGAGCAAAGAAACAGCAAAATGAAAAGGAGAGTAGAGAATAAACACCTTAGAAACTCAGAAAAGTTTGGTTCTATTACGGAGAGCAGAAGCAATACCAGACAGAGCTTGGGGAACCTACTTTGTGACATGGCTTCTTGTCTAAACTGCTGTGAGTCTCTTCCAAGCCTCAGCTAGGGAGGCCACTGTCACTGCTTTCAACTCTCACCCAGTTGAAGCAGCTAGAAGAGGGTGTCCAGCTGCAGCTACACCCTGTTCTTCAAGGTGGGGAGGCTGCAGCCTAATGGCTCACAGATCAAACCGGTTAGTTCAACCAGCCGTTACAGACATTGACATCAGGTGGAAACGGCTAGAAAGAGAAGGAAATTCGAAGCTGTGAGACAGGAGAGGATTTGTATTCCTACTTCCTGGCTGACTTGCCAGATGATTACAGGGGTCACTGTCTGAACTGGGTGATTCCAAGTCTTTGGCATCTGAATCAAAGAATTGAACACACACACACACACACACACACACACACACACACACACGGAAACTTTATTCAGAAGCAAAGTGAAACTACAGATCACACACACTGCAAGAGAAGTGGGCTCCTTGAATCAGAGTAGTCACAGGCACTGGGTCACTGCCGAGGAAGAACTGGCTGCTAAATGGCATGTCATGGATTATGCATTGTCTTCCTTTTGAAGTGGAATGACCCATCCTAAATGGTGACAGCAACTTCTGGTGACAGCTCAGATAAAATGACATGGGGGGAGAAAAGTTTTCTTTTTGCCTGCTTACCTTCGCCCTTGCTGGCGGGTTCATCTGTCTTGTTCCTACTGCTGCTGCATCCTTGCTGATATTGGAACCAGTTCCTTTAGACTTCCGGTGCAAACTGAAGACTAGCAGCTCTCCAGGAATCCTCCAGACTTTTACCAGATTGAGACCACTGAAATATCCAGCTTCATGAACTGAAGAACAGCTGGGTTCTCAGTCACTCCCATTGCAAGGCAGCCATTGTTGAATTACCCCGACTATATCCTGTAAGCCATATATATGGGATTTATTACATATCTATTATGTATAACACACACATGTATATACAGTCTATCCATCTTGCTCCATTAGAGAGTCCTAACTAATTCAGGGTTGTACTCGAAACTGGTTCAAGCTGAATCAGCCCTCTGTCTTCCATACTTGGATGTCGAAGCATGTTTAAATGGAAACTGACCACAGAGAGTGGTTACCAAGTGGTTACTAAGAAAGGAGAAACTGACTTCATTGTTCAAAATAGGGTATATGTGCAGTTCAATGCAGTGAGAGTCCTAGCATCATTAGCAAAGATGTGTGTGTGTGGCCCAAGTCACATAGAGTCCTAGGTTGCTAAATGTATCCTATTCTTTTATTCACTCTGTGTGTGTGCACATGTATGTGCACGTACATGTGTATGCATGCACATACTCCACAGAAGTACATTAGAGGTCAGAAGACAACTTATGGGAGTCAGTTCTCTCCTTCCACCATGTGGATTTCAGGGATCTAATTCAGGTCATCAGATGCCCTGGAACTAGTTATAGGTGGGTGTGATCTGCCATGTGAGTGCTGAGAAATGAATCCAAGTCCTTTCTCTGCAAGAGGAGCCAGCACTCTTAACCACTGAGCCATCACTCCAGCCTCAAGGAAAAGAAACTTCAAAAGCGATTGACCTCATTGGAGGCTGCCCCCCAGCCTCCAGGTAATCCGGAAAGAAGACATCTCAGGCAGTGCCTCCTGACTCCATGTGGAGCCCAGCAGTCAACAGCAAAACTGAGATGGAACAGCAGCAGCAGGAGGCCACTGGAAGAGGGACTGTCCTGGCCATCCTTGGTCCTTGTCCTCAGAGAAGGAAGGCAAGGGCCAACCTGACCCTTCAGTTCCTTCTTTCAGAAGACTAAGACCTGTGAGGCTAAGGGGCCCCCCGATCTGGCTCCCTTTAGCACTACCCAGAGGAGTTCCCGGTTGTCTTGGATGAACCTGGAGAAGAAGCTGAGTCTTGTTTTACACTGGAGCCAAATACTTTGGGTCTCCCAAAAGGGTGATTCTGTCCAAGATAGAATGTTTTTAAAAAAGGGGTATTGGGAAAAGTGAGAGCCAAGCAGTTTCTTGAGCTTGTGAGACAGATTTAAATCAGTGGTTCTCACCCTTCTAACACTGCGACCCTTTAATACAATTCCTCAAGTTGTGGTGACCCCAACCATAAAGTTATTTTCACTGGTATTTCATAACTGTAATTTTGCTATTGTTATTAACTGTAATGTAAATATCTGATATGCAGGGTATCTGATATAAAACCCCTGTGAAAGGGTCATTCGACCCCCCCAAGTGAATTGCTACCCACAGGTTGAGAACCACTGATTTAAAGTATTTTTGTTTGACATTTTTGAAAGAGGGGCACACACATAAGAACCCTTCCTCCCAACACACAAAATTTGGAGAAACATTTAGTATTAAGTTTAGAGAATGTGACTTTCTTACAGTATGTTGATGATCTTTCTAGTGATTGCAAAACTAGCTAAGAAAGCTTCAGATTAGCGGTTTACAGTAACAGTTTTTAATTTTTATTTTTGCTTTACATGTATGGGTATTTTGACTGCATATATATGTGTACAGTGCAGAAGAACCCAGGTTCTCTGAACGAAGAGCAGGAAGTGCTTTTAACTGCTGAGTATCTCTCTAGCCCAGGTTTTTAATACCTTGGCAAAAAGGCCTATAAAGTTTTCAAGGAACAGGCACAGGTGTCTAAGGAAACAGAACACAGCTGTGTCTCATCAACTCCCAAGGCCATCATTGCCTCTCCCAGGAACCTGGCAGTGTGCCAGCTAGCACCTCCAAGAATCCAGAAGCAATGGTGGAGAATCTTAGGCATGGCAGGTTTCTGCTAGATTTGGACTCCAGTTTCTCTTTAATTGCAAAGCTGTAATGAGCTGGAAGGACAGGAGACTTACTTGAGTGAGATGGACTGTGATCAAGCCATTAAAAACTAAAGAAGCTACTGGTGAGCATCTCTGCATTAAGTCATTCAGTATATGAAAGACAAGAGCTTGCAACATGGGTAATAATGCATATATTGGAGCCTTACGAGGGGTTATAGCTTCTTTCTCTAAGCAGTTGGGTATGGTATCTTGCTGCCATGCTTTAAAGCAGTTGCTGCAACTTGCTTGCTAATTAAATAGATTAAATCTAACTATGGGCAGTCTCTGAGTTTGAGCTCCATACCAGGTCTCTACCATTCTGGAAACAAAGGGCCAACACTAGTTAATAAGTGTCAGAATGTTACAGTACCAGGCTCAGCTGTAGATGGTAATCTTCCCCCAACCCCATCTGACTTTACAGCCCTGTCAGCCTTTCATCCCAGACACTGTTACCAGTGTCACACCAGTCTTAAATCACAATAACTCAGAATTTATAGATCAGGTATACTCAAGCAGAAAGCCCTTCAGGGGGAGCCCCTACCAGATGCTGAGGGAGGGGTTTGTAGATGGAACACTTCTATAATCCATGGCCAATTGGTTCTCTCCTGCTTCTCCTCTTTCTTTTGCTTTTCCCTCAACCCCCAGCCTTCCACCCCTACTCCCAGAACTTTAGCCTCAAAGGGTAACAACCCTTACTCAGGCACCAGAGTTAGAAAGTAGGAGAGTGGCAGTTGCATATAGTTGCATATGCCTTCTCTGTAAGTCATGCCTCAGTGTGATTTGGAAAGAGAAGATCTCAATGCCAGCAGTAGATTGTTTCAGGCAGTAAATTGTCCTTAGAAAGGGGAAGTTTGGGGCTGGAGAGTTGGCTCAGCAGTTAAGAGCACTGGCTGCTCTTCCAGAGGACCTGAGTTCAATTCCCATATGGTGGCTCACAACCATCTATAGTGAGGTCTGATGCCCCCTTCATAAAGGTGTGCATGCAAATAGAGCATTTGTATACATAAAAATAAATAAATCTTAGAGAGAGAGGGGAAGTTTTCCATTGGTCTTATCCTTATCATCTCCGTTTCCTATCTACTGATACTCTGTATGTTACAATGGAAGCTTGGGGACACATCTACCCATGTGATATGATGGATGGGACTTGAATGCCAAGCAAGGTGAGACAGTGCACAGCACTTCCACTCTTTCCCTGGAGACTGAGCAATATGATTCACTTTTACATCATGATGTTCTATACCTCTGTGTCTGCATGGAAAGCTCACTCAGTAGTCAAAATTTTCCAGCCCCTGGCAGCGGCAGGAAATCCAACAGACTCTTGAACGTGCCACCCTCAGTCCTTCTCAACTCAAGATCATTCTGGTACCCTACTGTGAGATACAGAAGAAGTCCTCTGGGATAGCAGAAAAAGAGTGATTCACCCAGACCCCATACTCCCTGGCTTCTTCTTGAGGCCATCCTAATGGAAGAGCTTACTTTTATTCTATCTCCTACAGTGGTAAATTGTCCAGATCCTCTTAAGGGTACTATGAGTAACAGGCTGTTTAAAATATAGCACCCAGTACAAATGATTCAGCTGGATTCTATATAAAGGAAAAGTAGCATTCTGTCTCCTGGGAGCATTTAATTTTTATTTTTTTAATGTATTTGCCTGATGTATGTGCACCATGGATATAGCCAGTGCCCACAGAGGCCAGAATAGGAGGTCAAATCTCCTGGAACTGGAGTTATGGGTGGTTCAGAGTTACCGTGTGTGCTGGGAACCAAACCTGGGTCCTCTGCAAGTGAAGCAAGTGTTCTTAGTCATTGAGCCTTCTCTCCAGTTCCCTCTGGACTATTTGGATAAAACTTGCCAGATGAGTCATTTTATCTTCCTCTTCTGTTTGGCTTATGGCAATCTTAGTATTTGGGCATGGAGTCCACATTCCCACCACTATTAATCTTTAAAGGTTTGCAAAATAACCATAGACCCTGAAGAACATCGGCTGCAAGTCCAGATTCTGTCTTTCATTGACAATTGGTGTGACTCAATCCAGAAATCTTTGCCTCAAAATTCAGACTTTCACATAGTCAAGAACTGTATGTGCTCAAGCAGAATGTATTTGCTTGTGGGGACCTGGGAGAGCCCCAGGTTTATTCATGTCTGGATGGCTGGAAGATCAGGGGAACTTGTCTACCAGGACACCTGGCTGTACCTTTTCTACCAGCTTCAAAAAACTAAACATTGAATCAAGAGAGTTAAAATTCTTCTCAAGAGTTAAAAGAGAGCCCTCTGACTATTAACTTTGGGTACCAGGAAGACATTCCCCAGGCAACCTTGGTAGAATACTTCTGTCTTAGGCAGGGGTAGGAGCTCATGAACATAAGCTTTAAAAAACCTAGAAAAAAAATAGAAAATTAAACTTCATGGGTCATTTCTGCCCACTAGAGAGGAATAAATTCCTCAGCTAAAGCAATGCCGGACAAGCAAACTGCCTTAGACTGTTTTCTGACTGAGCAGGAAGAGTTGGTTGAAGTTGTTGAAGATACCTCCTGGGTTTACATGATTCCTTCTGCTGAAGCTGAAACCCACTTTGAAAAATTCATCTTGTCTTGAACAAATACCCCCACCCCTAGGCACCAGGAGAAAGTGATTAGGAGTGTTTTCCTGAGTTTCTCGGGGCATTAAATCTGGACTTTCTGGGCAGTAAAGTCAGGGACATTGTAATACTAATCTTATTCAAGGTTTATGTCATAATTGCATGTGACTTGAAGTACTGCAGAAAAGCTATGAAAGGAACCCAAGGTACATAGTTACACTGTCTCCAGCCATCCCAGGACATACCTTACTCTGGCATGCAAGAATTTCATTCCTTTAACCTGAAAGGTACAATGGATGACTTCTGCCCTTAAAGCCTCTCAAGAATGAGGAGTAAAGTATCTCCAATAGCAAATGTGTTAGTAGCCAAAAAGGGATCTGGCAGCAGGTTTGTTTAACTCTTTTCAAAGGTGCTCTTCCTTTTGGCCATAAAAGCCTGTGAACTGGTGGTGTTAGGGTTGCTATTTGGAATTGAACAGTTTGAGCAGGCTGGCAGCAAACAGAAGAGCCTTCAAAACACACAAATCTGGCTGTCACTTATGGATACAGGTCAGACCACTAGACAGTCTTGAAGCTAGGGGAGGCTCTGAGTCAAGATGAGTCTGTGGGAGCCTGAGCAGTGGGGTAAAGAGGTCCGTGTTACCTCTTCCAGAAGTCTGCTGTCATGTGCTTTGCTTTCTAACCACCATAGTGGACAGTGACTGATGACACCCATAACTCAGGAGCAACCAGCAAGTTGCTGTGAACTGAATAAACCCAGAGAATCATCTTCCTCCACTTACAATATCTGGGGGCATTCTTTCTGCCATCTTTTCTTCCCTTGAACTATGATCCTAACTGAGCATGCCCAGAAGTGTATCTCAAATTGAGCATATTCAGGAATGTGCCTTCCCCAAATAGGTTCACAAATATAAATTTCTCACCCTTTCTTTTTTGAAGAGTATATATATACTATTTTTAGAAACTGTGAGGATTTTTTTTCCTTCAAGAAACAAAGTAAAAGTGTTTTCCTCTGGTAGAAATGTTCTTATTGCTACACAAAGACTCAGTAAGGCAAAACTTTACTCTTGATCAGGAGGGTGCATGCAGAAGAGCAAGAAGTAGACTGGAGGGTTGTGAGCACATGTTGCTTTTGTTGTTGTTGTTGTTGTTTTGTTTGTTTGTTTTACCTTTCTAGAGCTTTATTGGGAGAGAAAGGGGGAGAGAGGGAGGGAGGGGAGAGAGAGAGAGAAAGAGAGAGAGAGACAGAGACAGAGACAGAGAGACAAAGAGACCACGCAGAGGGAAGAGAGCAAAAAGAGAAAAAGGTGGGCCTATGGTTTTTATTCTAACACAGGTGACAGTGTTACTTCACCATCACCTGACAGACCTTTGCAATTGGCTGTTTTTAAAAAGCCAAGAAAAAGAAAGAGGGAAACAGGAAAGGGGTCTGCAGCTTTAGTCACCAAGGTTCTGAGACTGTTGGGGACTCTGTTCCACTACAAAGGTTTACCAGGTCTTTGTGTGTGTGTGTGTGTGTGTGTGTGTGTGTGTGTGTGTGTGTGTGTGTGTGTGTGTGTGTAGAGGGTAAACATTTGCATAAACCCTTACAAGGTAGGGGAGATTAAAACGATTTGAATTCTTTGCCATAACCCAAGTTTTACAGTGTTTGATAGAAAAGTCTGATATTTACTGTTTCTGGCAAATTGTCCAACCATAATTAATCTTATCAATAAAAACCCAGAGTCAGATATTAGGGTGAAAGCTGAAAGATCAGAGAAGCAGAGCAGCCAGCCACCTAGAGACTTCTTACCTCTAGGAAATCTTAGGTTGAATGGGGGAGATCCTGTCTCTATGAAACCTCAGACTGAATGGGCCGAGATCCTGTCTCCACCTGCCTTATTAAAGGTGTGCACCACTACCACCTGGCTCTGTTTCTCTTTTAGACTGGTTCAGTCTTGTGTAGCTCAGGGTGGCCTTAAACTCCTGATCTTCCTGCTTCCTTCTCCCAAGTGCTGGGATTAAAGGTATGTGCCACCACTGCCTGCCTCTATTGTTAACTCTGCTACCTCCCCACTCTGATCTCCAGGCAAGCTTTATTTGTCAGAACACAAATAAAATATCATATAACATTTCCCCCTTTTTGTCTAAACAAAAAGCAAAGTTTTAACTATTGGGCTGGAGAGATGGCTCAGTGGTTAAAAGCACTGGCTGTTTTTCCAGAGGTCCTGAGTTCAGTTCCCACATGGTGGCTCACAACCATCTGTAATGAGATCTGGTGCCCTCTTCTGGTCTGCAAGCATGCATGTAGGCAAAACACTGTATATATAATAAAAATAAATAAAATGAATTTTAAAAAGTTTTAACTATCAATAAAAATAGAAAAATAGAAAAACTATATGCAATAAGTATAATAACTATATGTGAATATATACAGGCAATAATTACATTAACAATGTCTGGTCCATTAACAGTTGACAAATTCAGAGAAACTACTGCATTATCTAGCCTACCTTGGTGAGCCCAAAGTATTGTACCTAATTCACTTTCTATCTTAACTTGCATTATCAACACAAAACTATCTTTTTATGTCTCTCAACTTTATACACTTTACACTTTCTTTTATGTTTCTTTTCTGAATTTGTTAAAAAGGAAAATGATAACAATCTAGTCTTCAACTCCACCAGAGATCTGAGAAGGATACAATATTACCCAATAACAACAAGTGCAGAGTAAACAACTTTCAAAAATAAGAAATGACAGAAACAGTTGGCTGCCTGGACAGACACCCCAGGTTCCTCTGCAACATCCTCAGCCCTACAGGCCTAGAACATCCGACAGACTTTTCTGTGAAGCAGAATTTTTTGAAGGACTGTCCTGCCTTGTCTTGGAAAGTTTGGCAGTCACTTTCTTTTGTGTCCTGAGCAGTTTATAGTCCAAAGCCAATCTTTAGGTGGTGTTTGTCAGCTTAGTGGTGTTACCATAGTCCAGGCACTATGTTGGAACATTTTCTCTAGATGATTCATTCTTTTTCTTTAGATATCTCATTTGCCAAATAGTCTTCAGATTCCTTAGTTGAATGCCTTCATTCTCCTGAAAGACAAAAACAAAACCCTGCCCCAACCCTAACTTTGGGGAGTTTCCCTGTTGGCAAGTTATAGCTGATCAATTAAAAAGCATTTGTTAGTTTTATAAGTCAGTTTAGCTTGAGTGGTCATGCTGTTTGATGAAGAGGTCTCTCTTGTTCCAATGTAATCTTTTGTTTTAGTTTTTGTTTTCAAGACAGGGTTTCTCTGTGTAGCTTTGAGCCTTTCCTGGAACTCACTTTGTAGACTAGGCTAGCCTTGAACTCATAGAGATCCACCTGCCTCTGCCTCCCTAGTGCTGGGATTAAAGGCATACCCCACCACCGCCCAGCAAAATCTAATCTTTATCAATGTTAATTTATGATTTTTCCTGAGATTTTTATATTTTCTAAAGCTGTTCTAGAATCCAGAGCAGTATGGTTTTTCACAATAGGCATTAGGTACTTTCATTGCTCTGGGAAGGAGTTTCCTCCACTGTGACAGGGAATGACATGGGGGCCTGTGAGAGCCCCCCCCCCAGATGTTTCCTGATGGTAAAAGGTTGCTCTATCTGTCCCGTGTTGATCTGCATTCATTGGTCAATGTTTGCCTTTGTCATACCTTCTCCATACTCCAGAAGGGAGAGGCATTCTGTTTGGATTATTCCTAGGAAAAACATTATTTCTAGGAACACCCTGTTTACAATCCCCTTTTAGGTGATCTTGTTTGCCACAATTTAAACACCTGATGTTTGTTCTTCAAGCCTCTGGAAATCACCTCTCCTATCCAAGCATTATCATGGTTATCAGAGTCAATATTGACTATATCTTGGATCCATTCCCCTGTGGGTACTAATCTTGCCTTTAAAGGCCTAATTAATTACCCTTTTGCATTGTGAATTAGTGTTTTCAAAAGCCAAAGATGCATTTCTTATTTGTCTAGCTTCAGAATTTGGTATCATTCTATTTACAGCTGAAGTCAATCTCTGTAAAAAATGATTGAAGGTTTCTTCTGGGCCCTGAATAATTTTAGTAAATGAGTCAGTTATCTTTCTAACTTCTTCAGTTCTGTCCCACACATTCAAGGATGCTGCACATCATAGAGCTAGGGTGTGGTCATCATATAAAGACTGTCTTTGTACATCAGCATAATCACCCTTTCCAAGAAATTGGTCTTGGGTGATTTCAATACCTCCAGCCCTACTTCATTGTTCAATGGTCCTAGTCTCTTCTTTCCACCAGGTCCTCTGTTGCCCAAATCCTAAATGATCTTATAATAAAAATCCAGAGCCAGATATCAGGCTGAAAGATCAGAGAAGCTGAGCAAGCCATAGCTACTACCTCTTATCTCATCAACTCTTCAGCCTAACAGAGCCTCCAAAAGAGAGTGAGTTCCTGTCTCCTCCTGCCTTATATTTCCTTTCTCTACCCATCCATATCACTTCCTGTTTCAACCTTCCTAGTGATGGGATTAAAGATGTGTGCCACCAGTGCCTGGCTCTGTTTCTTTTCTAGATTAATCTTGTGCAGTCCAGTGTGGCCTTGAACTTAGAGAGATCCACATGGATCTTTGTCTCTGCCTCCTGAGTGCTAGGATTAAAGGTATGTAATACCACTGCCTAGCCTCTATGGCTAATTCTGTGGTAGCTCTGTCCTCTGATCTTCAGGCAAGCTTTATTTCCTAGATTACAAACAATATATCACCACAGTCCTCCACTGTAATTGAGGACCAGGCTCTAATACTGCTGTAACTAAGTTTTTCCAGTCTTGTGTTACTAGTTGACCATGAATTTAACATTTGCTTCACAAAAGGTGAATGCACACCATATGAAACTATTGCTTCCTTAAATCTCTTTAGATCTAACATTTCCATAGGAATCCAATCAGCTCTTACACAGCCTTGGAGATCTCTGTCATTTGGCAATTGTTCCTTGGACTGTTCCACTCTAATTTTATAATATAATGGTGAGGGCTGGAGAGATGGCTCAGAGGTTAAGAGCACTGGCCACTCTTCCCAAGGTCCTGAGATCAACTCCCAGCAACCACATGGTGGCTCACAACCATCTGTAATGAGATCTGGTGCCCTCTTCTGGCCTGCAGGCAGAACACTGTATACATAATAAATAAATCTTTTAAAAAGTATATATTATATATATAATGGTGAGATTGGTTCTCCTTTAAATTCCTTTGGCTGGGTCTGAATATCTCTATGATCTGCTTTAATAAGTTCTTCTAAGACTTGTATCTTGGCATTCATATCAACCAACTTTTTTAGAGATAAACCAAGAATTATGAAACCGACAATAAGGATTAACAAAATGATAATTAACATTATGTCAATCCCAGTTAAGTTGATCATCCCTTCATTTAATTGTTCTATTTTTTAACCATGCATTGTGTAATCACACAGAGACCTAACTCCATTGTAATAGTGTTTCCTATTTTTTAATGTGGGAAAAAAATCTTTTTTTTTTTTCAAAGATTTATTTATTATGTATACAGTATTCTGCCTGTGTACATGCAAAACACCAGAAGAGGGCACCAGATCTCATTACAGATGGTTGTGAGCCACCATGTGGTTGCTGGAAATTGAACTCAGGACCTCGGGAAGAGGAGCCAGTGCTCTTAACCTCTGAGCCATCTCTCCAGCCCAAAACCTCTTTTTTAAAAAAAAAACAAAAAAAAAAAAACTAATTCCCCCCTTTAAGAATTTCCAGTTGTCTCACCAAATCTGCTGACGATAATGTTCACCATGACCGTGAAGTGTGAGGCTGACAGCTCTGCATAGAACAGTAGAAGCCTGAGCAGGTGTCAAGGCAGCTACCTAGTATGGCAGTAGCCTGAGGAGGGGGTCCAGGGAAAGCTCACAACCCATAAGGAAAGGAAAAGCCAAAGAGCCAGCTATCTTCGTAGGGGAACATCTCTGAAAGTGACTAACTCCAGCCAGGCAGTGTTTGGAGCCCAAGCGCCTGTGGAGTTTGCTATGAGAGGCTGCAACAGAAAAATCCCAAACTAGCTCAGCGGCTTGGTGAGGTGGTTACTCTGGTGGGGAGCACAAGCCCCCTCCCCCCCACAGCTCCCGTTGTGTGCCTGTGGCTTTGTAGCTTTTTCCACAGATTTATGCCCCAAAAATTGGATGCCAAATCCCTCATTTGTAATCATTCTTCAAACTCATTAAGAAGGTGTTGGCTCTCTTTCTGTCCTATCTTGGAGTGAGAAACTCTTCTCAGGAGGAATGCCTCTTTAGTAATAGCTGACTCAATAAGCATCTGAACTAGTTCCCTAGTGCAAGGAAATGATTATTTAGCATGGTTTAAGGTGAGCCCACATTGTTAGGGGTACTCTCTAAGCCAGAAGATTGGTCTGGCCCAACTTTTCTTGACCAGAAGGAGGAGATTCTTCCCTTTCTTTCTTTCTTTCTCTCCTTTCTTTCTTTCTTTCTTTCTTTCTTTCTTTCTTTCTTTCTTCCTTCCTTCCTTCCTTCCTTCCTTCCTTCCTTTCTTTCTTTTTTTAAGCAGAGTTTCTCTATGTAGTCCTTACTGTCCTAGAATTTGTATATAGACCAGGCTGGCCTTAAATTCAGAGATGCACTGGCTTCTGCCTCCCCAGGTGCTGGGATAAAAAAATTACACCATGCCGGGAGTTTTCTCCTAATAAGCCTTCATTGCCAATTTTAACACCCACCCCCAACACACACACACAGAGGTAATCCTAGAATCATTTAGGAACAGATCAGATTTTTGGCATCTTTGGCCTCTGGCAAGGATGAGGCTCCAAGAGTCCCAAGAAACTTTCTGGCTTTTAGCCAGAAGATAAATGGTTACTTTTCTTTGTTTTTTCCCACTCAACTGCCTAGCCAAATCTCACCTTCCGTTTTTATCATCCCCTTCTTCTTCCAGGAGGTAACCCTAGGAATAACAGTCAGGTACAGGGAGGGAGGAAAAGAAGTCCTTGCCTGGTGCCTGGAGAGTTAGGATGGAGACAGAAAGGCAGGAGTTATTTGCTTTACAAATCCTAGGCTTCAGGAGAAGTCAGAACACAGGATGTTTTAAATGTCCAAATGAAAGTCCATTAGACTGTCTTGACAAACTCATAAGAACTGCTTTTTAGGAGAGAAGAGCTATTTAGCCATCATTTGATTATTATGTTTAAACAATAGTAGCCTGTCTCTCTTGGCTGCAGGTAGACACTGCAGTTTTGAGCTGAGGTAAGATCTGAAGTCTTACATCTAGGTTGCATTTTCTTATTAAGAAGAAAATTCTTAGTGAAAAATAGTTATCTAAATAAGATCTCATGTGTATTTGAGTCCGTGCCTGGGGAATGTGATCCCTTGGATTGTCAAAAAACAAAACAAACGGTAACAATAAACCCACGCACTGATCATCTTAGTTTGAGGTGTTTTTTTTGGCTGAGTGTTTGAGATCATATAAGTGACCAGAATTAATGACAAGGCCAGCTGAGGGCCTGGCCACTGGGCCTGAGAGGAACTTTTGGCTCTTCTAGCCCTTCCTTTTGCCTGTTGTCTGTCTGTATGAAAATAAGCCAAAGGCCTCGCTTAACTCTGGCTTTGCTTGGAAGCACTGAGGAGAGATGTCCTCCTTTTTGTGGACTAGTTAGAGTTCACTGGGTGGGATCTCCATGGCCTCCTAAACAAGAGAACCGTTGACATCTCACAGTTATAAAACATTTGAGCAGTCCTCAGGGACCCAGCTGACCTTGGAGAGCAAGAAGGGAAATATTCTCCCTTTAAATCTTTCTTATCAGGTAGTGGCTGCCCATGCTTTTAATCCCAGCACTCAGGAGGCAGGGGCAGGGGAATCTCTGAGTTTGAGGCCAGCCTGGTCTATAGAGCAAGTTCCAGGACAGCCAGGGCTACACAAACTTTGTCTCTCTCCCTCTCTCACACACACACACACACACACACACACACACACACACAAAAGCAAAGCCAGGTGTAGTAGCACACGCCTTTAATCCCAGCACTTGGCAGACAGAGGCAGGAGGATCTCTGTGAGTTTGAGGCCAGCCTAGTTTACAAATTGAGTTCCAAAACAGCTAGGGCTGTTGTACAGAGAAACCCTGTCTCAAAAAATAAAACAAATCCCTCTTACCACATCAGTATAGGCCTCTAAGTATAGATATTGAACACTGTCTTAATTAGGGTTTCTATTGTTGTGAAGAGACACCACAACCACAGCAGCTCTTAATAAGGAAAACATTTCATTGGGGCTGGCTTACCGTTTCAGAGGTTTAGTCCATATCATCATGGGAGGAAGCATGTGCAGGCAGACATGGTACTGAAGAGATACCTGGGAGTTCTCAGTCTGGATCGGCAGGCAGCAGGAAGACAGAGTGAGGCACTGGGACTGGCTTGAGCTTCTGAAACCTTGGTGACACACTCCTCCACGAGGCCACTCCCTATGAGCCCATAGAGGCTGCTTTCATTCAAACCACCACAGACACCCAGAAGGTCGGTGTACCAGTCTGGTACTTTTGACTGCTGTGTAGTAGTTAGATAAAATGTGGGCGAAAGCCAAACACTTCAAAATAAACTTTGATTAGAGAAACTTTTTTTTTTTTTTTTTACCGGAGCTGAGGACTGAACCCCCAGGGCCTTGCATTTGCTAGGCAAGCACTCTACCACTGAGCTAAATCCCCAACCCTTAGAGAAACATTTTAACCAGTTCTTGTAATTGTTATCAAGAGCAGTTGATAGCTCCATTGATTTAAACAAAGGTTTAACATCAGAATATTGAGCTTTGACCTTTAATATCATACATACCATCTCTAAGTCTCATCTTTTACATACCTTAAACAACCTACTCAGATCTTCATAATGTGAATATGCCTTTGAGTTTTCTTTTACATTTTGGAATTATCCAGCCATCTTAATGTTCACATACAATTCTTTTTTTTTTTTTAACCAAAATGTTTTCATTTCTATATAATTCTAATATTTTTTTCTTACTTACTGGTTTATTTTCTTAATACCACAAGACATAATCACATTAACAAATAAATTTATCATTTGTTGTGATAATTTTCTTTGTAGGGGTATTGGCCACTAAGCAATGTCTATTCCAACTGGATTCTTCACTCAGTATATATTACAACTTCCCCATAGATGCATAGGTGGAGCCCCCTCTCCCTAATTTTTCTTAGCCTATATACTCTAGTTCCTCCCCCCAAACCACGAGGCAACATAACATTAGGACAGAATTAGATATAGCCAGCCGGGAGAAGAGGCTGGCTGCTCAGGTGAGGGTCCAGTAACCATCCTTATTCTCTTTTCCTATGAAGGAACATTTACAATCAACAAACTCAGCTGTCACCACAACATGGCAGGACACATATCTCTTCCAAGGGAAGGGATCTGAACATCCCCCCTCCCACACCCCCCATGGATTTGGAATCCTGGGCAAGTTCTAAATCATTGAAAACATTCTCAGGGTCGCACAAAGGGACACACAAAAAAGCCAATCCATCTCAGTAAGGCCAAGAGGGTGCGCTCAGAAATGTAAGCACACAGGCTCGGAAGTACCTTTGGTTTTTATTTTAAGGCAGCTTGTGACTGCGTCTTTTTCCCATTGGCTGGGATCTGATGTCACAGGATTTTTTGATTGGCTAGTTGAAAAGAATCAGAGCAAATGAAATGAGGGAAAACTGGAAGAGGTCTGCCACTTAAGTCACTTTACTTTGTATAACAAAGGTTTTACCTAGTTGGGGAGAGATGAAAACATTTACATAAAACTCTTAAAAGGTGGAGGATATAAAAAGATTGAATTCTTTGTCATAACTATTTCTACAATATTTGATAGAAAAGACTAATATTTAACATTTCTTTAACCTCATTCCTGTGCCGGTAAAGCTTTACTGAATACACCAAATTGTGAACCCATTGTTTTAGGTAACTTAGTAAATTTGTTGTTCCATTATAGACTCTGGATTGGTTTTGTCATTGAAAAACATGCTCTGCTGTGAGTTGTAGGGCAGCCTGAGATACAAAGTGAAACTGTTTCAAATAAACCAACCACAAGCAAACTTCACCCATAGTCCCAGTCTAGAGGTTAAAGCAGGACAATCAGGAGTTCAAAATACAACACTGGGAGCTGGAGAGATGGCTCAGCAGTTAAGAGTGTGGGCAGCTCTTCCAGAGGACCTGGGTTCAATTCCCAGCACCCACATGGCAGCTCATAACTGTCTGTAACTCTAGTTCCAGGGGATCTGACACCCTCATACAGTTATACGTGCAGGCAAAACATTGATGCACATAAAATAAAAATAATTTAATATATATATATATATATATAAAACTCTGGCTACATACCAGCTTGAATCCAGACCTTGTGTCAAAACTTAAATATATATATATATATATATATATATATATATATATATATATATATATATTTTTTTTTTTTTTTTTTTTTTTGAGCTGAGGATCGAACCCAGGGCCTTGTGATTGCCAGGCAAGTGCTCTACCACTGAAAAATAATTTTTTAAAAGCTTGCAGCCTAGTTATTTACCCAGGGTATAATGTATGGCTGGGTTATTACACCAAAGACCCAATGTATCACTCAAATTAAGGACTGTGGTTCCATCAATCACAAGCCTTCAGAAGTTTAGCTATTAGGATGAATTACTCCCTTGTGGCTAGGATGAAAAGAGCTACAGGGTCATATGGAGTCTACCCAGCCCTCTCTTGCTTAGGAGTGCTGAGTTTCAGGGTCAATGCAGGCTTTCTGGACTGGTTTTAGTCATGGTTGTCGTGGTCTTCTAAAACTACTGGGTCTTTACACTGATTATAATCTCAAACAGCAGGGCTGTGATGAGGACAGTGCAGCCACAATAAAAGGGTTGCTTGGCTGGCAGTCCCCCAACACCTTTGCTGTTGACAGTCTTTGGGGACTCATGTGGCCCAGGTTGGCCTGTAGCTGAGGATCACCCTGAAGGCTTGATCCTCCTGGTTCCAACTCCAAGTGCTAACATGACAGGCACAGCCACCATGGCTGGCTCTCAAGTTATTTTTCAGAGACCTGTGATTTGCCTCTAGTAAATCTTAAGAGATAAGTTACCTGCCGTAAATAATAACAGATCACAGGAAACCTAAGCTGGAGTGGTTCACCTTTTGAGCTTTATTGGGGAGAGAGAGCCACAGGCTCATCGACAGAAGCAGCCATGATGGGGTCTGAATTAGGAGAGCAGAGGAAAGGGAGCCACCACTATAGCATGATGGGGAGCCTAAAGGGAAAGAGAAGGGCAATTCAATTCCAGAGAACAATGGGAGATGAGGATGTGGCTCTCATTCATTTAATTCAAGGTTTCTGGGCATCAGAGGGGCTGGGCTTCCAGCCTTAATGGGAATAGAGAGAACCAAACTCCCTAAGAGCTGTCAGGTCACAGCAGGTCTCTATAGCTGGCCTTGAGAGACTGCTGGGGGTGCAGCCTGATTTTGGGGGGAGGGAGCAGCAGCTAGAAGATCTGGTTCTGGCACCATCCTGAGCACTCCTTCGCAATCCCCTTTGTTTTGTTGACTTTCTTTTAACTTTTCTGAGACCGGGACTCAGGTAGCCCTGGCTGACCTCAGCCTTGCAGGTAGCACAGGATGACCTGCCCTCCTGCCTCCACCTCCCCAAGAGCTGGGATTACAGGCATGGGCGACCATACTTAGTTTATTTGGTTGATGTAAAGTATCAATTCACGGCTTTAGACAGACTAGATAAGTACTGGACTGTAGTTAGAGTTTTCCTGCCTGACCCACAGTCAGGACAAATCTCTCTTACTCGCCAGTCCCACAGTCCCTCAGACCCAACCATATGCACACAGAGACTTATATTGTTTACAAACTGTATGGCCGTGGCAGGCTTCTTGTTATCTAGTTCTTTTATCTTAAATTAACCCATTTTTATTAATCTATACTTTGCCACGTGGCTAATGGCTTACCTATAACTTACATCTTCCTTGTCATGGTGGCGGCTGGCAGTGTCTCTCCCCAGCCTTCCACCTCCCAGAATTCTCTTCTCTCTTGTCCCACCTATACTTCCTGCCTGACCACTGGCCAAACAGCACTTTATTTATGCAGAGCGCCATCCACAGCACTGTACCCTGAGTTAGCCCCCAGCCCTCCTATCTCTTCTAAGAATAATGCTGAGCCTTTGCTTCTAGGGGCTGAGCCAGGATCCACTGAGGTCATTCTCGTCAGAGGACCTTAGTGGTCATTTCCTTCCATTATCTTTCACCATTAGGATCTCCCTCCAGAGAGAAGTCCCAAGTCTCTTCCCTTGATTTCTTGAGGTGAATTAGATAGCTGGCTTGCTCTCTGTCCTATGCCCCACCCAGCCCCTTTCCTTGACACTTGCAGTGTGCACTAAGGATGCAGATGTTGGAGGTGGGATGGTAAAAGCCTTCAGAATCCCAAGAGAGAACCTGAAGCAGACTTGGAAGGGAGATGATTATACAGTCACAGATCTCACATGGAGAGGTTCATGGCAGGCAGGGTCAATGGGAAGTCCTAGATTGGATTAAGTGGCAGAAGATAATGAGGGTCAAATCCAGCATGTGGTCATCAGTGAGCTTCCAATCCCAGCAAGTAGGACAGTGTATGCAGTACTCCCAGCTCCTCTCTGGTGAGAGCGCAGGCAGCCTGGCATAGGCAAAGGAGGGCAAGGCACTTTGCCTCAAGAAAAGGTAAAAGACAAGATCCAATGCCTAGTGAGGCCCTGTGGCCTGCACAACACGCACCAAGTCATGTGTTGCCCCATTTATATACAACACACACAGATTAAAAAGAATGAGAATGAGCAACAATTCTGAGGGAGAACCTTTAATGGCATTTCATGATCTCATATAGCCTTGCAGGATAGCAGAGGATTCACTATGTCCCCAGAGAAGACAATAACTCCTGATCCAGCTACCCAACCTTCAGGAGTGCAGGAGTACAGTACTGAGCTACTAGCCGCCATTTATAGAGTTTGGCAGAAGGGACCCCTGGCTTCCTGCACATTAGGGTAGCACTCCGCCAACTGCGTTTATTTCTCAGTCCTATGACCTTTCTTTAAATGTTACATCACATTCATTTGTCTTACATTATGTAGGCATGCAGGCTTCAGTGCACATGTGAAGATCAGAGGACAATTTGGAGGAGTCAACATTTTGTTCTAACATGTGGGACTTGGGAGTAGAATTGGGGTCATCATGATTTATCAACTGAGCCATCTTCTGGCCCCTAGTATCCTTTCTTAATAACAACCCCTCATCTTTGTCTCTAGGAGGAGTATTATGTGACAGGTAGTGACCAAGTCATCAGGTCCCAGGACCTCTGACTCTTATGGTCAAGTCTGCTGCCAGCCCCTGAACAAGATCTCCATGGAAAGAGGAGAATTCCCAATAGTCTCCAAGTTTCTTCCATCTATTTCTCAAGGTGAGTTAAGACATTTGGCTTATCATCTATCTGAGGCCCCCACAGCCCCTTTCCTATACACCTGTCCTTCTTAAGGATGCAGATGTTGAAAGTGGGTTGGTAGAGACCTTACAACCCCCGGAGGGATCAGAAGGCAACTTGGAAGGAAGATGGTTCTACAGTCACAGACCCCACCCACCCAGAGAGGGGTGGTCCATGGCAAGGCAGGGCCAAGGGAAGTACCAAGTCTGTGCTAAGGGGCAGAACCCAAGTTGACGGGCGGATGCTCAGTGTACAGATGTGCACATGCAAGCTCAGCACTCAGGAGCCTGCCGCAGGAGAATCACAAGGTCAGCAGGCTACATGGAAAGTTGCAGAGTAACCTGGGCTCTTACAACAACAAAGTGGAGTGTGGGGGAAGTCTGGGGTAGAGTCCTGGCTGGCATTTCTGAGAAAAAGGCCCACCTGGGCACAACAAGCCACTCAGCATTGGCAAACTGGAATAGTTCAGTGGCTCTGGGTGGCTGGTTGCCTGATAACTTGGCCCTGAGTGAGTTGGGGTGGGGGGGGGTGTGACTGGAGTGAGACTTAAATGAGGAAAGTTGTTGGGAATACTGATTGGTTGGTTTGTTCAGGATAGCCACACCCCTGGTAGAGAGCGGGGGTGGGGGGGGGGGGGGGGGGGTGGGAGGGTGGGGGGGGGGGGGGGGGTTCCCCCTGTGGCCCCAAACAATGACCTACCCTAAAAGCATAAGTCTCCCTGAAGCCTTCAAGCTTTAGGAAATGCCAAAACATCCTAAGATACAGAAAAGTAATTTGGGTGTGGTCATATACACCTGAAAACTCAGCACTCTGGAGGCCAGGGCAGGAGGCTTGCTGTAACTCTGCTGGTTCAGAAAGTGAGACCCTGTCTCAAAATACAGAACAGAGTTGTGTATGGTGGCACATGCCTATAGTCCCAGCACTCTGGAAGCTGAGGCAATATGACTGCTAATGAGTCCAAAACCAAGCTGTTCCAAGTGGTGAGTTCCAGGCCATCCAAGGATACCTAAAAGGAGGGCGGGGGTAATAAAAGTTAGCTTGCCATGTAGTTTAGTGTCTGCCTGTAACACTAGCATGTGGAAGGCTGAGTCAAGAAGACTGTGAGTTCATTCGTCTGTCCTTTTGTTTGTTTGTCTGTTGTTATTTTGAGGGAATGCCTCATAGCCTTAGCACAGACTGGATAGAAGTTATTACGTAAGCCATAGGCTGTGATTTCAACTATATATAATAAACTCCTTCTACCTCAGCCTTCTAAGTGTTGGGGTTTCAGGCTTAAGGTACAACATCAAGCTAGAATTTCAATTTGATCCACCCTGAGCTATGGATTAAGACCCTGTTTCAAATAATACCACCACCAGGTCCCCTGCCTGCAACTAACCAGTATGCAGAAACACCATAAAAAGGGGGTGGAGAAAGCAAGCATGGCGGACCAGCCCAACTGAGGCAGCTTCTTTCAAGCTGTCCCTTCAATTACAGAACAGATCGGAGGAGGCGCCAGTCTACTGTAGTCCCAGCTACTCAGGAGGCTGAGGCAGGAGAATCACTTGGGCTCAGGGATTCGAAACTAGCCTGAGCAACATAATGGTATATAATCTCTAAAATTTTTTAAAGGTCAAATGTGGTAGCACTTAGGAGGCTGGAGCGTGAGGACTGCTGAGTGCAAGACTAGCTGTGGCTAAGAAGGGATCTCAGGCTAGCCTTGCCTACACTATGAGACCCTGTCTCAAAAAATGAAGAGAGTGCCAAGGATGCAGCTTGGTAGAGTGCTGTACTAGTATGCAGGAAACCTGGGATTCAATCTCTGGTGCTACATTAAACCAGATATGGCGGTACAGTCCTGAAGCATAGCACTTGGGAGGTAGAAGCAGGGCTTGAAGTCATCCTTCCCTACACAGCAGGCTCCGGGCTGGCATGAACTACACAAAACTGCCAATAAATAAATACATAAAAATAAAATCACCCTACATAGCAAAACAATACTGAACAAAAAGAACAATGCTGGGGGTATGGCCATATTTTAAGGTAGCTTACTAAGGCACAGTAACAAAACAGCATGTAGGTAACAGACTAGAACAGAGATCTGGATTTAAGCCTACATAATCAGTCACCTGAATATTCCCTGGGGAAAGATGGCCTCTTTCAATAGTGCTGGGAAAACCAACTCTGCACATGTGGACAAATGAAACTAGATCTGTATCTTCTGTCCCTACTCAAAGTGGAACAAGGGGCTTGATATCAGGCTAACTTTGAAACTATCAAGTAGGATACACATAGGCCAGGACTTTCTGAAAAGAACTTCAATCACCCAGAAATACTGCTAACAATGAATAGGACTACTTAAAACTGAATAGCTTCTAGACACCAAAAGCACCAGCTGAATGAAGACAGCTTGCAGTAGGGGAGAACATCTTTGCTGACTACACATCTATCTGACTTGGGATTTAGAGCTACAATATATACAATTAATTCAAACAACTCAGTCAATGAATGTGCTAATGAAATGGTCAGTCAGTTCTAAAAAGACACAGATAGCCAATAAACTTGAAAAATTTCAGCATCCTTAGCCATCAGAGAAATGTGAATTAAAACTACATTGAAGAGCTGTAGATATAGCTCAGTAGACTGCTTGCCTAACATCCATGAAGCCCTGGGCACACAAGAATAGAAATCTAGGTGAATAAGTAACTTGGCCACTGGAGCTGGGTAATGTTCTTCTCCAGCCAGATCATATGTACAATGTAGATTTCCTTCATAGCACAGTAACAACCAGCTCTAAAGAGACACTGGTCTGTAATCTGTGCATATCTACATGTTTGTATTGATGAATTGTCTACAGTCTCCTCCACCATCCTCAATAATTCACACTCTAATATGGGTCCTTCCATCAGCATCCCTGTAGACTTAAGATCAGTCCTCTCAGGTTAGAGATGTGACTGAGTGGTACGGGACTTGAGACTCTGCATGCATGACACTCTGGCTTCAACCACTAGCACCACAAGGTCAGCTCTCTAAATTATTAGAGGTCAATAGTGCCAAAAGAAAACTGAGCTAGCTACCATCACTAATTGTCATTGATATGTAAATATGGTCACTAACTGCTATGCCTTGGTGTGTAAGTATGTTATATAGGATAGCAAATAGTGGCTTAGACATATAATTATGTTTGAATATACTGCATGGTGTTTCCTTTAACTTGGTGTTAAAGAAATCAAGCTTTTTTCTCTTTTCTTCTTTTTTTTTCCCCCACCAAGACCCAGTGTTTTTATGCTTCATATTCCTTCATGTCTTTACAGTTCTGGGTACTTTGTAGGTATTTAGTAATTATCTATGACAGAGTTTGAGAAATAGAGGTAGCTAGCCTGCAGGATGGCACCTAGCCATCTCCACTTTTGGCCTTTATACTCTTGCCCAGTTCCCTCTCACCCCAGTGAGATTAGTCTATGTTATACCTGTCACAGAGTATTATGTGACTTTAAGATGGCTTCCAAAGACATTGTGGTGGCCATCTTGTCACCTCTCATCTGTTTTGAGGTGGGGGGGGGTGGGAAACCCACCAAGGCACACTCTTTTTTAACTTTTAAAAACTCAAGTATTTGTTTAGGGGTAATTTGTGGCAAGGAAAGACGCAATAGATAAGTTAAACTAAAATATCCTATTAGGGTAAGGACTGGCCAATAAACATTTTGTTGATTTGACTGGCTACCAAGCAATGCTTGTAATGTCGTCAAGATTTGCATCATAAATCATAGCCTGTGCTGTGACAGTTTCAGATTCAGCCTGACTTGGCAAGTGAGCACACCTACTTTTGCTCTCTCCTCTTCCTTTTAACTTGGTGATGCTGGGGGTCCAACCCGGGGACTTTGCCTAACCTAGACAAGCAATGTACTACTGAGCTACATCTCCACCACTTCTACTGTGGTACTTTCAAAAAGCTTTCTTCTCTCTTTAAGTTTTTTGACACAGGGTATCACTGTATATCCCAGGTTGGTCTAGTGCAGTCCAGGCTGACCTCTAAATCAGTGATCCTTCTGCCTTAGTTCCCAGTGGTGAGATCACGGGAGTGTACCACCACACCTGGATTGCCTTTGTTTCCCCAAAGGTGAGTAACTAAGGGATCCTCACTGAAACTGACTCTTGCTATTCCTTGAGTCAACTGAGACATCTTACATTTACATCTTACATCTAACTGATTTCCAGTTAACTTTCAATCCTTTCTGCTTTGAGGTCTCAATGTCCGTTCAAGAGGCAAAGACATTGTTAGGAGGGTTTTTTTAATGTTTGTTTGTGTTTGTTTTTGTTTTTGTCTTAATACAGGGTCACAAAAATATCAGGTATCAGATTTTTGGCAAAGCCTAATTAAAAAGTGTCAGATCCCTGTAATCCATGCACCCGGCAGGTGAAAGGAGGGGACTGCCTCCTCAAGTTTGAGGTCACCGAGCACTGCATAGTAACAGTGACATCAGCTAGGTTACATGATAACTGGCCTCCAAAAATTAAGAGGTTCAGATAAGGTGGGCATGGTGGAACACAACTATAATCCCGGCACTAGGGAGGCAAAGTTAGGAAGATCACTGGAGATGTGAACCCTGCCTGGCCTGAGAGAGAGGGAGTGGGTGTGCTTTTAAATCACTTTGGGAAACGGCGGTTGCTAGCCTTCAAGGTGGTTCCTACCAATAGTCACTTCTGGCTGTCATACCATTGCAAAGTTCCCTCTCACTGTTGAGTTTGGTCTGTGTGATCCCTGTCTCAAAGTGAATACTATGTGACTTTAAGATGGGTTCAAAAGGCTGGGAAGTGGTGGTGCTCAACTTTAATCCTAGCACTTGGAAGGTACAGGAAGGCAGATCTCTGTGAGTATGAGGCCAGCCTGGTCTACAGAGCAAGTCCCAGGACAGCTAGAGCTGTTACACAGAGAAACCTTGTCTGGGGGTGGGGTGGGGTGGGTGGGTTCAAAAGACAAAATGGTACATATCTTGTCTTTCTCATCTTTGTTTTAAGGGAAGAAAAAAATCATACTGATTTTTGGACTTTTAGAGACTGAGTAAATAACTGTTTAGGGGTAATTTGTGGCACAGGAAGAGTAAATAAGTAAGTTAAACTGTATTTCAAGCATCATGTTGGCATGAGGACTGGCCAGTAAAAATTTTTGTTTACTTGCTACCAAGCAACGCTTATGATGTCATCAGGATTAGAACCCTCACTAGGTAGATACTTACTTACACAGTGACAGTTAATCATATTCAGCCTGACTTGGCAGGTAAGCACACCTACTTTCGCTCCCCCTCCTCCTTTTGATTTGGTGATGCTGGGGCCGCAACCCAGGGCCCTTGGCTAACCTCGACAAGCAATGTACCACTGAGCTACATCCACACCACTTATATTCTGGTTCTTTAAAAAATATTTTTCCTCCTTATGATTTTCTGATACAAGGTATCATTCTATAGCCCAGGCTGGTCTAGAATACAAAAGTCTTCTGACTCAGTCTCCCAGTGCTGGGATCACGGGAGTGTACCACCACACCTGGCTTGCCTTTGTTTCCCCAAAGGTGAGTAACTAAGGGATCCTCACTGAAACTGACTCTTGCTATTCCTTGAGTCAAGTAAGACATCTTACATAGTAATTTCCACAGTTAACTGCCAGAAGGAGAGAGCTGTTCCAGTTCCTGTCCTTTAGCTCTGAGGTCTTAATGTCAGTACTAGAGGCAAAGGACATATTATTACAAGCTTGTTGTTTAAAAAAAAAAAAACAAAAACAAAAAAACAACTTTTCATGTAACTACACAAAGCTTCCAGTAAAGCTTTAACATGAAAACTTAGCCAGGCATGATAGCACAACCCTGTATTCCCAGCACTTAAACAGGATGAAAGATCAGGGATTTCAAGGCTAACCCCAGCAATATACCAAGTTTAAGACTAGCTGGGCTAAAGGGCATCTAGTCTACAAAAAACAAAGGAGGCTGCGCATGGTGTCATCATTGTACCGCAAAGACAGGAGCAGAACAAGTGTAGGGCCTGTTCACAGCAGGACTTCATCTCAAAAATCAATGAGTGGGGGAAAAAAACACCATATACTTTTAAATAACGTCCGTTTTGGTCAGGGTTTAGAAAATTTTATTATATTTACGCACACGCACACGTTGGTGAATAAGGATTAAGTTTACTTAACCTGTGCCATGGTCCACCTAATTGCAGGTTCCAGGTGACATTAAATACGCTGGCATATTTACAGCAGGTTCTCAGGAACTCGTACCCCGTATTGTGATCTCCTTTGGTGAGCTCTGATCCTTTAGTCTTGGCTCCTTGGGGATTTGGTTCAAATTGACATGCACCAATTGTCCTTTTTTCAGATTGATATTACTCAAATGTCAAGTCAGTGAATCTGTGCGTCTTGTCCGGATGTTTTTGTTTTTGTTTTTTGTTGTTGTTGTTGTTGTTGTTGTTGTTTTCTTTTTCGGTTTTTTGAGACAGGGTATCTCTGTGTAGCTTTGGAGCTTTTCCCGGATCTCACTCGAACTCACAGAGATCCGCCCGGCTCTGCCTCCCAAGTACTGGGAATTAAAAGCGTGCGCCACTACCACCCGGCTTGGTTTTTCTTTTTTCTTTTTCTTTTTTTTTTTTTTTTAAACTGAGGCGAGCTGATAAAACATTCTCCAACACCCTTTGCGTAGTCCTTAGCTAGAGCCACAGCTGCAGCTACCTAGATTTACATCCCGGTACTTTCACCATCACCAGGGCCTGGGTCGAAGGGATTAGTCAATAACCGCAAGAGGGTCCACAATTCCCGAAGCATCACTGTATCTGAGCTCCCAGAGGCAGGAGTTGTCCGTTAGTAACGCCCACTGCGCGCGAGAGGCAGGGACAGTCTGCAGGCTCACTGAGCTCAGGCTCCCTACTCGGCACCCGTAGGGTTGGGCTGGGCTCAGTAGCCGGAAGTATCCCCTACCAGAGTGGAAGTTCTGCATTGGCTGCTTGCGCTAGTGGAGCTAGAACTTCCGCTGGCTCCGTCCCCTTCCACTTCCGGTAGGGAAGAATGAGTTGGTCCCATATGGGCGAAAACTGGCTGAAATATTTTAGTGGTGTCGTTTTGGGGCGGCAACCAAGGGTCACATTAGACCAGGTAGCCATGGACTCAGGACTCACCTCTTGCTGCCCTTGCAAGCAAGACTCTTTCAGAGCGCCTCACCCCCTTTGACTATGACACCTAATTTCAGTCTTTTCTGTTCTTCCCCAAAGTAAGCACTGTGTCCGGAATGGCCTTCTGAACACTACACATCCATGTAATATATATTTAAGAACCACTTGGGTTTGATTCTTTACTCAAACATGAGTAGAGAGCCTGGTATGGTGGCCCATGTCATTAGACCCAGTACTTGGAATTGAAAGCAAGTGAGTCAAGAGTTGTGGATCATTCTGCGTATATAGCCCATTTGATGAGAGCTTGAGCTACAGTTTCAGAAAAAAGGGAGGGAGGAAGGAGAGAGGAGAAAAGGGAAAAATGAAATGGTGAGTAGGTGAGAAATCACTGATATACTGTTCACTAGTTGACCTGGATTCCCAAATACAAAATATGAGCTAGACTGGGCTGTAACTCTAAGTCTTGAGATTCATAAGTTTATGGTTCTAGGCCTTGAAACTAAACCCATAGTCTACTCTTTATATTACCACCTCAGGATTGCCATACTGATTAAAAAGATTTATGGGCCTAATGTTGCAAAATTATGGGTAAAAGGATGGTAGCAGCCTACTGCCTCTAAACATTAGTCAACCCCAGTGAGGTATCCATGTTTGTAATCAGAACATATGGGAGGTAAAGACAGACTAGGTCATCAACTACACAATCAAGCTAGAGCCATTGTGGGCTATATGAAACACTATCTGAAAAAGCTTAGCCAAACAGGTTACTTTATATATCTAAGAGTGTGTGTATTGTAAGAGTATTATAGCAATCATGACATAGTCCCTAATGCAAATGCAGAGGGTATTATAGCAATCATGACATAGCCCCTAATGCAAATGAAGGATTGAGTTTGTACTAAAGGCCTTCTGGGAGACTGGGGGAGGGGAGTAGTATCCTCTAGCCCTGGTGAAAATGGCTGCAGGGTCATCTAGACTTTCCTCTGGCCTGTCTTGGATAGGAGTGCTGATTTCTAAGCCATAGCAGGCTGTTGAGATTGTTTGTCTATCACAGGTCTTTAACCATGCCTGTAGTGGTGGTCCACAGCTGCTGGAGTGTCCTTGAACTATAGTGTTGACACTTTAGTGTTGACAGAATCAGAACTGCCATGAGGGCAGTACATCTAGTCCACAGTAAGGGGCTGCTTGACTGGCAGCTCCCCACTCAACAGAGATACCTTTCAATGTAAGATTTTTTTGAGATAGGGTGTCACGTAATGTAGGCTGGCCTATAGTAGACAACAACCTTGAACTCTTCATCCTCTGATGTTCATCTCCCAAGAATTGGATTTACATACATGCAAAACAAATAAGGATTGTAAATTTATTTTTCATAGATATGTAATTTTTGTCAATTTGCTAATGACACCTGAGACAAACTACCATTCGAGGCTGCCCACCTTTTACATCTACCTTTATATGGGCAATTCCATCAACCAAGAAAATCTTTCCATCCCCAGGCACATGGACTGACACTCATTGTTAGATTGTAATCAACTAACTTAACCTAGAAGCTATAAAATGAGAACTATCAGGACGTCTGAAACATAGTCTTGTAATGACTACATGACTTAAAAGGTTTCCACAACCTAAGGAGGAAAGCTGACGACAACACATGAGCAGAAAGTCACCTTGGAAATCAGACACACCAGCTAATGCTTCCACGAGTGCTGGGAAGAAATAGGTCCCTGCATAATATTCATGTGATGCTAATAAAACCAAGGTTGGCAGCTAGGAGAACTGTTCAGTCAATAAGAGAACTAAGAGCATAAGCAAGAAGACATGAGATCAAATCTCATTGCCCATGTCAAATGCAGGCATGGGTACACATGCCTGGAAATGAAGAACAAAAACACGAATAGCCAAAATAGTGAGCTTCAGATACAGTGAGAGGGCCTCTTAAAAAAATAAGGTGTAAGCTGGGCGGTGGTGGCGCACGCCTTTAGTCCCAGCACTCGGGAGGCAGAGGCAGGCAGATCTTTTTGAGTTCGAGGCCAGCCTGGGCTACCAAGTGAGTTACAGAAAAGGCACAAAGCTACACAGAGAAACTCTGTCTCGAAAAACCAAAATAATGATAATAATAATAATAATAATAATAATAATAATAATAATAATGTGTAGATCAATAAAGAATGACATACAATGTTGTCCTACTCTGGTCATAACATGCATGAAAATGAATTTATGCATAGTGACATGTGCACAATACACAGGACAGAGAGAAGAAACCAAGGTTTCATACACAGTAAGTAAACAGTACCCAAACTGGGCAACAGGAGCAGAGAGATGTCTCAGTGAGTAATGATGCTTGCTGCCAAGCCTGATGACATGAGTTTGATTCCCTAGATCCAAGTGGTAGGAGGAGAGGACCAACATTTGCAAGTTGTTTTCTGACCTCCAAACAAATACATATGACACACATACAAAGATTATAAAAGGATTTTTTTTTTTTTGAGACAGGGTTTCTCTGTGTAGCTTTGTGCCTTTCCTGGAACTCACTTGGTAGCCCAGGCTGGCCTCACAGAGATCCACCTGGCTCTGTCTCCCAAGTGCTGGGATTAAAGGCAAGCCCCACCACCTCCCGGCTATAAAAGAATTTTTAAAATAAAAAATAGGTGATGTGAGAGATTGAAGATACTTAATGAATTTTCAAATATTTGGTCCTAGGAAGCTTGTTGGTATTTGTGGACAGTAGCGACCAATATCTTGTGGTCAAGTCCTTTACTGGACCCACACCAAGAAGATCTCCCCTGCAGTGATTTTCTCTAGATCCTCCAAGTTACCATCACCTATATCTTGAGGTGAGTTACACACTTAGCTTAACATATTTCCTAGGTCCCTGCACCATCTTTCCTACATACCTGCATGTATACTAAGGATGTAAATGTCAAGAAGTGGGAGGTAAAGACCTTGGAGCTGCAGGAGGGGAGATAAAGGATACTTGGGAGATGGTTATAGAGTCACAGATCTACCCAAAGAAGGGGTTACTTGCCAAAGAAGTCCAAGGTTGAATAGAAATGGTAAAAAAAAAAAAAAAAAAAAAAAAAAAGGCAATGTATGGTAGTGTGGGTTAAGAATTTTCACACTCAATCTCAATGGCTGCAGGTAGAAGGTGTACTAATTCCAGGACAACCTGGGAAATAGAGGATGTTCCAGGCTAGCCAGGACTTTCAAACATGGTACATGGAGAATATGGGAGAGATGGCTTAAAGCATATAAAGTCCTTTCAAGCTTGAGGAGCCAGAGTTTAAGTCCCTAAAGCACTTATAAGAGCTGAGAGACTGCCGGTGGTGGTGCATGCCTGTAGTTAGAGTTCTGCCTGGCCCACAGTCAGGACAAATCTCTCTTACCCACCAGTCCCACAGTCACTCAGACCCAACCAAGTAAGCACACAGAAACTTACATTGTTTAGAAACTGTATGGCTGTGGCAGGCTTCTTGTTATCTACTTCTTCTATCTTAAATTAACCCATTTCTGTTAGTCTATACTTTGCCACATGGCTTGTGGCTTACCAGTGTCTTTACATGTTGCTTCTCATGGTGGCGGCTGGCAGTGTCTCCCTCCAGCCTTCTACTTCCCAGAATCCTCTTCTCTCTTGTCCCACCTATACTTCCTGCCTAGCCACTGGCCAAACAGCATTTTATTTGTACAGAGAGATATCCACAGCACTTCCCCTTTTCTTTTTTTTTTTTAAGGAAGGTTTTAACTTTTACATAGTACAATTACATATAACAAAACAATTATCAAGCAAGAATTACAGTTATAATATTAAAGAAGATATCCTATCTATCTTATATTTGTGAGTCTAAGGTTTTATATCTAACTTATCTTGTATCATAACTGAGAAAATTATAACTATCTAGTCTTCAACCATATCAAAGACCTCAGAAGGATATAATATTACCTGAGAACCGGGAAAAGGATGCAAGCAACTTTCGGGAGTTTTGCAGGGTAGACAGAGACAGCTGGCAGCCTGGACAGTCACCTAATGTTCCTTTGTAAAGTTGGGGCATTTGTCTTCAGCCCACAGGGCTAGAGTCTCTCGGTCACTTCTCTCAGTGTCCTGTAGAATGTCTGGCAGCTTCCTCTGCAAAGCAGGAACCTGAAGGACCATTTTGTCAAGCAAAGTTCAGTGGTCACCTTTCTATGGGTCCTGCATGTACAGTCGATCAAGCAGTCCAGGCAAGAATAGTTTCTTGTCCAAATGGCTATTTTTGCCAAGGTGAAGATAAACTCCATATGAAGTGTCTTCAATGCCCATCCTCCTCTCTGAAGTAAATCGGTGCTGCCAGGAGCAGACATGTCTCACTGTCCAGAAAGTCTAAATTTTAAAAATATTTTAAATGCCATATTCTGAAGGTCTTTGAAGTATTTGAAGATTACCTATCTATCTGAAATATCTCTATGTATACCTAGAAGACTTAACTAACATGGCTATGAGTATGATTATCACAGATGATTAATTATTAATCTATTTTTAATTACCCATTACAATTTTAAATGAGCTATACAAACACAATACCTTAAACAGGAGTAGAAATATACACACAGTATAACAAAATTAACTTTAAGTTTGTATCAATAAACTAAAATCTATACCAATGTAAAACATTTTAAACAAGTTGTTGCTCTTTAGAAGTAAGTTCCTTAATCTACCCTTTCATCCTATTATATCTGTATCACATGCCTTTAATCACAGCACTCAGGATGCAGAGGCAGGCGGATCTTTGTGAGTTTGAGGCCAGCCTGGGCTACCAATTGAGTTCCAGGAAAGGCGTAAAGCTACACAGAGAAACCTTGTCTCAAAAAAAAAAAAAAAAAAAAAAGAGCTGAGAGACTATCATAGACCAGCATTTCTATGGTGAGAAGTAGAAAAGGGAGACTATCAGGAAGTTTCTATGCAGGTAGCCTACAGTACATATTAGAAAAGAGACCCTGACTCGGAAAAGATGGACAGGGAGGAGCAACACCAGTGGAAGTCCTGAGGCACCCATTAGAGGTACCATGATATGTGTTCAGAATTTCAAAAAGAGTGTATGAAAATGAGCTCAGATTTTGGACAGCTTTGAATGGCATTTCATGATTGCAAGTAGCCATGATAGATTACTAAACTGATGGTACAAACAAAATGACATTGAATTAATGCTCAAACTGCCTTCATCTTTGGGACTGATAGACTTAAACACCTGAGCTCCATGTGTCACATATGCATGACTAGAAATAAAATATTTGTACTATATACACAGACTTTATACTATTCGGAACATCCTTTCTTATTTAAAAACATTACACATTGTATGTTCTGGGGGGGGATTCTAATACACAATAAAAACTAGTAAGGGCACACCTAATGGACAGGAATCACATACAACAGTATGAGTCTTGATCAAAATCAAGAGTCAGAATGGAAGCAAAAACATTCATTAATCCATCTTGCTGGCAAAAAAATATTTCCTTGATGATGATCATGAATCATTCTCCTAGGAAGCTCATTGGTACACCCGGCCAGTAAGGACCTAGGCCATCAGGTCCTAGGACCTCTGACCCTCTGGGTCAAGTCCATTACCAGACCACCACCATTGGAGCTCACTTGCAGGAGGAGATTTCCACAAGTCTCTGAAGCTATCCCCCCTATTTCTTGAGGTGAGTGGGATACTTGAATTATCATCTGTACCATGGCCCTCACCCCTGACTCGTGCCTAGACAGCTCTAGGGTTCTGCAGTGCAGATGCTGGAGTAGGATGGTAGAGACCTTACAGCCCTGGGAGGGACCAGAGAAGACTTGGAAGGAAGATGGTTCTACAGTCACAGACCCCACTCATAGAAGGAGTGCTTCCTGTGCTAGGTACAGGGGAGAAGACTTGGGATGGATCAAGAGGAGTGGAAGTCAAGGATGAGGGCTCAAAGATCATGTGGTTGGGGGGGGGGGTCGTGGCCTGAGATGCCAACACTCAGGAGGCTTACGGAGATTTACTGTTTAGAGATTAGTCTGGGAAACATAAGATGTCCCAGGCTGGCCTGGACCCTCGGCAGTGGAGGAGAAGGAGTGCTGAGGAGATGGCTGATTGGGTAACATTTTGCCAAACAGCAGAGGATCTGAGTTTGAGGCCCAACAACACAGGCAAAATTGAGGGAGTAGCATAGGTCATACTCAGGGGGTTTCTGTGGCCACCTGGGAGGCAGAGCTGATACAAGCAGTCCAGAAATTCATAGGGCAGCAGGCTGGGGGAGCACAATGGAGAAAAGGCACTGTTTCAAAAAGGGGGAAGGCTAGGACCACATCCTATGATGCCTGGTTCCCTCCAAATACTTGCATGAGACATGTTGTGCCTGCTCACAGGCCAGTGTGTCCGTGTCCAGTCTACAGGAGACATAGAGGCACATTGTACAAAAAATGACATGAAGCAGAGTAAGGGGACATTCTGAAGGAGAGCCTCCAATGGCACGTCATGGTTTTACAAAAACAGGTAGGATGGCCAGGGACTCACTGTCTCACCAAGGAGGACTTTCAATTGCTCTGTCAGCTGCCTCCAGCCTGGGGAGAGCCAGGATCACTGGACTGAGTTACTATGTGGCTTTCAGTGCTGAGGAGGGAACCAATGGCTTCCTGCATGCTAGGCTAGCATGCCTTTATTAAAAGTATTTGTATCACATGGATTGTATGACTTGTACACCCAGCAATGGTATACCATCACACATGGACATGGGTCTGAGGACAACTTGTGGGTGTCATTTCTTTCCTCCCATGTGGGTCCTGAGGATCTGGATAGTTCACTCCAGTCCTTGGACTGGCAACAAAAGCCTGTATCCACTGAACCCTCAACCAGCCCTAATTTCTTTCTTAATGACAGTCCCTCACCTTTGCTCTTAGGACACTCGGCAGTGTACCTGGCCAGTAGGGACCTACGACAACAACTGTCGCCTCACAAAACATTGGGTAGTGTTCCTTCTGTTTCTATTGTGCGGAACAATTTGAAGAGTATTGGTATTGGCTCTTCTTTGAAAAGCTGATAGAATTCTGCACTGAAATCATCTGTTCCTTTTTTGGTTGGGAGACATTTAATGACTGTTTCTACTTCCTTAGGGGTTATTGGTCTATTTAAATAGTTTATCTGGTCTTGGTTTAACTTTGGTATGTGGTATGAATCCAGAAAATTGTCCATTTCTTTAAGATTTTCCAATTTTGTGGCGTACAGTATGACTTGATAATTCTCTGGATGTCCTCATTGTCTATTGTTATGTCTCCCTTTTCATTTCTGATTTGTTAATTTGGATGTTCTCTCTCTTTGCCTTTTGGTTCATTTGGATAAGTGCTTATCTATCTTGTTGATTTTCTAAAAGAACCAACTCTTTGTTTCATTGATTCTTTGTATTGTTCTCTTTGTTTCTATTTTATTAATTTCAGCCCTCAATTTGATTATTTCTTGGCATCTATGCCTCCTGGGTGAGTTTGCTTCTTTTTGTTCTAGAGCTTTCAGGCGTGCTGTTAAGTCACTAGTGTGAGATTTCTCCATCTTCCTTTTTTTTGGCCCTTAGTTCTTTCTATGAATTTTCCTCTTAGCACTGCTTTCATAGTGTTCTATAAGTTTAGGTATGTTGTATCTTCATTTTCATTGAATTCTAGGAAATCTTTAATTTCTTTCTTATTTCTTCCTTGACCCATTGGTGATTCAGTTGGGCATTATTCAGTTTCCATGAGATTGTAGGCTTTCTGTAATTTTTTTGTTGTTGTTGAAATCTAACTTTAAGCCATGGTGGTCCAATAAAATACAGGAGGTTATTCCATTTTTTTTTTTTTTATCTGTTGAGATTTGCTTTGTGACCAAGGGTGTGGTCAATTTTAGAGAATGTTCCATGGAGTACTGAGAAGAAGGTATATTTGTTTATGTTTGGGTGGAATGTTCTGTAGCTTTGATCTGGCAGATCTGTCCAGTGGTGAGAGTGGGGTGTTGAAGTCTCCTTCTACTAGTGTGTGTGGGTTGATATATGATTTAAGGTTTAGTAATGTTTCTTTTACATATGTGTGTGTCCTTGTATTTGGGTGCATAAATGTTCAGAATTGAGACTTCATCTTGGTTGGTTTTCCCTGTGACAAATAAGTAATGTCCTTCCCGATCTCTTTTGATTTATTTTATTATTTATTTTTGTTTGTTTGTTTTTCGAGACAGGGTTTCTCTGTGTAGCTTTGCACCTTTACTGTCAATTTATTTTAGTTTGAAGTCTATTTTATTAGATATTAGGATGGCTATGCCAGCTTGCTTCTTAAGTCCATTTGGTTAGAAAGTCTTTTCCCAGTCTTTTACTCTGAGATAGTGTCTGTCTCTGAAGTTAAGATGTGTCTTGTATATAGCAGAATGATGTATCCTGTTTTCATATCCATTCTGTTAGCCTGTGTCTTTTTATAGGCAAATTGAGACCACTGATATTAAAGGATATTAATGACCAGTGATTGTTAATTCCTGCTATTTTTTGGTGGTAGTGTTTTTGTTTCCCTTCTTTGGTATTTGATGGTGTGGGGTTATCTATTGCCTGTGTTTTCATGGGTGTATCTAACTTCCTTAGGTTGGATTTTTTTTCCTTCTAGTGTTTTCTGTAGGGCTGGATTTGTGGATAGGTATTGTTTTAATCTGGCTTTATCATGGAATATTTTGTTTGTCTATGGTGATTGAGAGTTTTGCTTGGTATAATAGTTTGGGTTGGCATCCATCGTCTCTTAGTGTCTGCATAAAATCTGTCCAGGATCTTCTGGCTTTCAGAGTCTTCTTTGAGATCAGGTGCTATTCTGATGGGTCTATCTTTATATGTTACTTGGCCTTTTTCCTTTACAGCTCTTAACATTTTTTCTTTATTCTATATGTTTAGTGGTTTGATTTTTATATGGTAAGGGGACTTTTTTTGGGGGGGAGGGGAGATCCAGTCTATTTGGTGTTCTGTAAGCTTCTTGTATCTTCATAGGCATTTCCTTCTTTAGGTTGGAACAGTTTTCTTCTATGGTTTTGTTGAATATGTTTTCTGTGCCTTTGAGTTGGTATTCTTCTCCATCTTCTATCCCTATTTTTCTTATGTTTGGTCTTTTAATGGTGTCCCAAATTTCCTGGATGTTTTGTGTTATGACTTTGTTGGCTTTAATGTTTTCTTTGACTGACAAATCTATTTCCTCTACCTTATCTTCAACACCAGAGATTCTCTCTTTGTCTCTTGCATTCTGTTGGTTATGCTTTCACCTGTAGTTCCTGTTCATTTACTCAGATTTTCCACTTCCAGCATTCCCTCAGTTTGTGTCTTCTTTATTGTCTCTACTTCAATTTTCAAATCTTGAACTGTTTCCTTCACCTGTTTGTTTTTTCTTGGCTTTCTTTAAGGGATTCTTTGATTTCTTCCAATTTTTTCTTTGTCTTTTCCTCAAATTCTTTAAGGGAATTTTTCATTTCATCTTTAAAGGCCTCTATCATCTTCTTAATGTCATTTTTAAGGTCAATTTCTTCTGCTTCTTCTGTGTTGGGATGTTCAGGTCTTGCTGATGTAAACCACTAGGTTCTAATGGTGCCATATTGGTCTTTATGTTGTTGACTGTATTTTTGCACTGGCATCTACCCATCTCTTCCTCCACCCAGTGTCTGAGGGAGCCTCTCTTGGTCTGATCAATACTCTTGGTCCAATGGGAGCTCTTGGTTTAATCAGGGATCTTGGTCCAATTGGTGCTGATGGACTTTTTGTCTCTGGGAGCAGCTCTTAGTCTAGTTGGTGGTGCTGGTGGGCTCTGCCCCAGGGAGCAGCTGCAGTCTCAGAGGGTGGGTGGCTTTGGGAAGGGTGGGGCTTGTAGGTTACAGGGTCTGGTGGGGGATGGTGGTATTCCAACCTGTCTGCAGGAGATCTGTCTGCTGGCCTGAAACTGGGACTGCAATGGGTGATGGTGTGGGGGTGCAGGGTTGTGCACCTGGGTCCAAAGCCCAGAGGCTGGGGTGTTTGGCTATGAAAACAAAGACTCACCTCTTAGTCCAATCAGCTGGTGGGCTCTCTGGAATATACTTTCTTGATGATAATCCTGCATCTTTCTCCTAGGAGGCGCATCAGTGTGATGAGCCAGTAAGGACCTAGGCCATCAGGTTCTAGGACCTCTGACCCTCTGGGTCAAGTCCATTACCAGACCTCCACCATTGGAGCTCACTTGCAGGAGGGGATTACTACAAACCTCCCAAGTTATCCCCCCTATTTCTTGAAGTGAGTGGGATACTTGAATTATCATCTGTACCATGGCCCTCACCCCTGACTCATGCCTAGACAGCTCTAGGGTTCTGCAGTGCAGATGCTGGAGTAGGATGGTAGAGACCTTACAGCCCTGGGAGGGACCAGAGAAGACTTGGAAGGAAGATGGTTCTACAGTCACAGACCCTAGTCCTAATATTCTGTGTATTATTTTATGGATTGATTGTATGCCTACCTACTTAATGTACCTGGATAAGCAGGAGTTGTTCCCTTCTGTCAAATAATAATTTATGTTTTTCATCCTGTGGGTTCAGGAATCAAATGAGTGGTCAAACACATGGATAAAACCCTTTGTATTCTGAGGATCTAGCCAACCTGTAATATCTTTTCTTTTTTAAATATATCTCTATTTGTATGAATGTTCTGCCTGCATGTATGTCTATTCACCACATGTGTGCCTGGTCTCTTTTCTAATTCAGAACATGGCATCAGATCCCTTGGGAAAGGAGTTATAGACAGTTGTGAGTCCTTGTATTAGATGCTGAGAACCAAACCTGGGTCCTCTTCAAGAGCAGACAGTGCTCTTCATTGCTGAGCAATTTCCTCAGCCACCCCCAATATCCTTTTTTAATGACACTCCTGCATCTTTCTCTTAGGAGGCTCATTGGTGTTCCCAGTCTGTAAGGACCTTGGTGTTCAGGTCTCAGGACCTCTGACCCTCTGGGCCAAGTCCATTACCCCCTCTCATAGCTATTGGCATTCCCCTGCAGCAGGAGACTTCTTCAAGCTTCTGAAGTTACTTCTCCTACTTCTTGAGGTGAGCAAGACACTTGGCCTGTCTTCTATCCCTGCAGCCCTTTCCTAGAAAGTGTACAAAGTGTTGGAGATGGTGCGATAAAAGTTCTCACAGCAGGGGACCTGAAGGAAACGTGAGTATGGTTATTGGCTACTGATCCCACCCAGAGAGGGGTTGCAGTGTCACAGAAAAGTCCCAGTAACAGAATTTTCCCATTTGAGCCCTAAGAAAATCTTCCCCAGAGTCCTGAGGAAGACGCTACATCAGGCGTGAGTTATCTGAGGGAAAGGAATCTACTTACACTACATTCTTTGGTCTGTTTACTTTATTCCTTTATGACAAAACTCTTGTCTATACAGCTTCAGTTCCATCCTGAGTCTCAGTTCCTCTCTGTACCTACTTTTTCTGTCCCCTCATAGCCCTGGTGATAACTAAGCCCTTATGCTTTTGGTCTCATCCTCATCCCCTGTTCCTTCGTCCTCCATCTTTTCTTCTTCTTCTTTTCCTCTCCTGACCTGATTCACCTACAATCTACAAGAAACTTTTCCTTACTCCTCCCTCCTCGGCCTGAGCCATTCTGCTTTACCCTCTCCAGAATCTCTGTCTTCCTCTCTTCTCTCTGTCTCTCTCTGGAATTTTGCTCCAGTCCCTAGAGCACCTGGTTATGCAAAAACCTCCTTTGTTCTCAGTCAATTGCTCTGGAAAGCCACTAAGCCAGAAGGCAAGGGATGGTCTGAGCTTCATTTGCACAAGAAGCTCAGTCGGGGAGTTAGTTGCCTAGAGGTTCAGCAGGTCTGAGAAGCTGAACTGTTTGTCAAATGGTCTGGTAGTATATGGGCACACAAGAAATTCATAATAAGGTGCAACTGAATATTAAAGCTGTATAATGCCAAATATTCTGTGATAAATGGCTTCCCACTTGACAGACACTTGGTCAGTCAAACTATAGCTTTACAACACAGCCAAATCTATAATATATTCTTGTGGCCCACAAGATCCCATGTTGCATGAATTTGCAGAAGACAAGAATCAAAGCCAAAAGCAGCATATCTTGGTATGGGGCTTCAATCTTAACACTCAAGAGGCTTGGGGAAGAGATTTTCCATTAAAAGTCAGCCTGGGAAATAAAGAACATTCCAGGATCTCCAGAATAATAAAAATGTGAGATGGGAGGGTTGAAGAGATGGTCTGATAGGTAAAGCAAGGACCTTTCTTTGAGGAAGGAATGTAAAAGCTAAGGTGTGAGTGGCAAGACGTCAGGCAGAAATCAACTATCTGGAAGCTTATAGTGCAACTAGTCTGGTAAACACAGCAGAAAACTAGAGACTCAGCATTTTTAAAAAAAGATGGAAGGTGAGGACCAACCCTGAGGCGTTCTTGTGGCTTCTATAGTCCTGTCATGGTATACAGCATCCACCTACCTCAGACTTAACACAAGCACAAAAGTTAAAAAGAATGGACACAGATTCTGAGGGGGAGCCTTTAAATGGCATTTCATTGTCTCACTTAGCCATGGAGGGTAGTCAAAAACCCACTCTGTGGCCATAGATGACCCTCAAACTCCAGATCCAGCTGCTTTCACCTCTGGGATGCTAGGATTGTAAGCCTGAGCTACTGTGTGCCCTCCATGCAGTGCTGGGCTAGGCTGGCACGGAGTCCTAACAGCCTTTCCTTTCTTAAAAGCAGTTTTGTATTACATTGACAGTGTGCACCCAGGCACACACCAGGACTCACCTGGGTAGATCTGAGGACAACTCATAGTTGGACCTTTCTCTCCTGCCACCACCCAGGGCTCAGGGACCCATGTGGTTGCACTGGTGGTGAAAGACTTTCTTTTCTGAGCCATCTTACTCTCCTTATTGGGGATATTTCTCAATAATAATCTCACATTTTCATCCCAAAGAGGCTCATTGGTATGCCCAGCCAGTAATAGGGACCCAGGTCAGCAGGTCCCAGGACCTCTGACCCTTGAGGTCAGGTCCATTACCGGCCACCCACCAAGAGAAGCTCCCCTGCAGAAGGAGGATTCTCCAAGCCTCCCCAGTTATTTCCCTATTTCTTGAGGTACATTAGACACACCACTTATCTTCTATCCCATATCCTCTCAATGCCTTTCCTAGAAACCAACAGTGTATTAAGAATGCAGATGTTGGAGGTGAGATGATAAAGATTTCACAGCCACAGGAGTGGACATGAAGGAGGCCTGTGAAGAAGACAGTTCAGATCTCACTCAAACAGGGCTGAGTTAGAGGGAAATCTCAGGTTGGATGAAGTGGCAGAAGAGGTTGAGGTCAGCTTAGGAAAAATAGGAATTTTTGTGGTAGCCTAGATTCTCAAACAGAGGGAAGGAGGAGCATTGGGGAGATATTAAACCATAGGCAAAGTGCTTGCCAACAAGTGTGAGCCTGGCTTTGAATCTCAAGAACACATGGAAAAGTCCAGTGCAGAGCACATATCTGCTCTCCCAGCTCCCCTGTGGGAAGAGGGCAGACAGAAATATAGGAGATTGAGATTCTACCTCAAAAAAAAAGTGGACAGTGAGGACTAACACCTGAGAATGACATGTATCTTATACATGTGTGCCATGGCATATCACCCTCATAAGACACACACACACACATACACACACACACACACACACACACACACACACACCTCAGATTCTTTTTGTTTGTTTTTGTTTTTTTGAGACAGGGTTTCTCTGTGTAGCTTTGCGCCTTTCCTGGATCTCACTCTGTAGACCAGGCTGGCCTCGAACTCACAGAGATCCACCTGGCTCTGCCTCCCGAGTGCTGGGATTGAAGGTGTGTGCCACCACCACCCAGCTAATGTGCTTTCTTAATAGCAAATCTACATCTTTACCCCTAGGAAGCTTGTTGGTGTACCTGGACAGAGGGAACCAAGGTCTTCAGATCCCAGGACCTCTGACCCTCTTGGTCAAATCCATTGTTCACACCCTACCTTTTGGAGTTCCCCTGCAGGTGGAGAATTATCCAAGCCTCTCAAGTTAATTCCCTTATTGTTTGAGGTAAGTTAGATAGTAGGATTACCTTCTCAGTTGTGTCCCCCACCCTTTCCTAGACACCTGTAGTGTATTAGAGGAAGGAGATGTCAGAAGTAAGATGATAAAGACAGCCTCAGGACATGACATGAAGGTGACCCAGAAGGAAGGTGGTTGTATAGTCCTAGATAGCATTCAGAAAGTGGATTTCTACATGCCACAAAGGATCATAAGGGGTCCCAGTAACAGAAGGCAAGATTAAATGCCAAAGGAGGTGGTTTGGGCCAACATAATTCCAACACAAGGCCCAGATAGCTGATTTACCAGTTGAGGCCAGCCTGGGAAACAAGTGTGTTCCAGGCTATCCTGGACAATCAAAAATGGGGAGAGCAGGTAAAATGGATTAATGCATAAAATTGTTGTTGAACAAGTATGAAGACCTGAGTTGAGTCCCAAGAACACACACAAAGGCCTGGCAGGTAGTGGATGTCAGGACTCCCAGCTCTCCTCTGACCAGAATGCATGCAGACATCAAAGACTATCTGGAAGCCTAGCAGGAAGCTAGCCTTGTATATGCAGCAGAGAACAAGAGACCATAAAAAACAGTGAGGATCAATACCTGAGGATGTCTTATGCCCTCCACATACCACATATTACACAGAGGTCAAGTCCACTGTCAGCCCCAGCCCATTGGAGATGTTACATGTTACAAGTCTCCCCATCAAACACTTGTTGGTTGTTTTTGCTCATTATTCTTTGCTCTTTTGGGAGCCTGCCACCCAGCTCTCAAATAAAACATACATGGAGACTTATTACGTGTAAATGACCGGGCTTAGCTTGGCTTGTTTCTAGCCGGCTTTTCTTAAATTAACCCATCTACCTTTTGCCCCTAACATACTCCTCTCCTTGTTCTCTTGCTATTTCTTTCATCCTCCCAGATCTCTCCTCCTATTATTCTCTGCCTGCTGGCCCCACTTATCCTTTCTTCTGCCTTGCTATTGGCCGTTCAGCTTTTTATTAGACCATCAGGTGTTTTAGACAGGCACATTAACACAGCTTCACAGAGTTAAACAAATGCAATATAGAGGAAAGCAACACATCTTTGCATCATTAAACAAATGTTTCACAGCATAAACAAATGCAACACATCCTAAAATAATATTCTACAACAAACACTCAAGATGAAAAAGAAGAATAGCGGAGTAGCTAGGGGAGAACCTTCAGGGACATTTCATGGTCTTATGTAGCCATGTAGGATGGCCAAGTGTGCTCTTAGGTTACAGAAGATGACACTGAACTTGTTATGCATGTGCTTCCACCCTCAGAAGTACTAGTATTACAGGCTAGGTCTACATTGTATCCTTCAGTCAGGGTTGGGGAGAGGACCCATGGCTTCCTGTCTGATTGGCTAGCACTTTACCATCTGAATTTATTCACAGTCCTATCATTTTTTTGTTAAAAGTGTGTTTATTACATTTATCACTTATTCTCTGTGTGCAGGTCCTTGAGTACGTGGTACTTGTATGTAGGAAGGCAGAGGACAATATATGGGAGTCTTTTACTATGTGGAACCTGGGGATAGAGCAGATGGGCTGCTAGAAAGCACCTTCATCTTCTAAACCATCTCACAGGGTTATGTTTAATGACATAACTTTCTCTCTGCTCCTAGGAAGCTCACTGGTGTGATCCGTCAGTAGGGACCTAGGTCAGCAGGTCCTAGGACCTCTGACCCTTCCCACCCCCACTCTGTAGAGCTCCCCTGCAGGAAAATTCTCCAAGCCTCCCACACTATATTCCCTATTTCTTAGATTACCCTCTATTCTATACCCATCCAGCACCTTTCCTAGACACCAGGAGTGTATTAAGGATCCAGATGTCTAAGGAGGTATCATGAAGAGCAAACAGCCTTGGGGGGAACAAGGAGAGCTTGTAGGAAGATGGTCACACAGTCAGTACTGCCTGCACATGGGGTTGCTGCATGCCAGGCAGGGCCACAGAGAATTCCCAGATCAGATCAAGTGGCATAAGACAAGAATGAGCATCAAAAGAGCCTGTGGTAGTGTAGGCCTCTAATACCAACACTCAGGGGCTCTCACAGGGGATTTAAGAGGTTGAGGTCAGAAAAGAAGAGGGAATGCTGGAGAGATGGCTAAATAATTTGATTGCCAGTGAACATGAACATGGGGTTGAGTCCCAAAACAAGTAGAAGACCAATGGGTACCATCCATCTGTACTGCCAGCTTCCCTATAGTAAGATGGCAGACAGATACCACAACTGTCTAGAATTTGGTGGGGCAGATAGAATGGCCTATGCACCAGAGAGTAAGAACCTACCTCAAAAAATGTGGATGCTCAAGAAAACCACTCAAGAATGACCTGTATCCTACATGTGTGCCATTCATGGCACATATCATTCTCATTCATATATAGTGTGTGGGAGGGGATACACACACATAAAGGAAGGAAAACTAGGTATGTCTTTGTTTTATGTAGCCATGTAGGTTGGCTGATGACTCATCAGCATGTCACTGAGGATGACTTTAAACTTGTGTTCCAGTTTTCTCCACCATGTGACATTTATTTGATGCTGGGGAGGGAACTCATGGTGTGGTCCATGCTTGGCTAGCTCTCTATTAACTGACGCTATCTCCAAGTCCACATGCCATTCATTTATATACTGTGTGTTTGTTGTCACAAATCCTAAGGAGACCTAGGGCAACTGAAGGCCATCAGTGCCTTCCACCCTGGGCCCCAGACTTGGGGGAAAGCCTTTAACTGCTGTGCTATCATGCCAGCCACTCATGCATTCTTAATGACAAACCCACATCTTTACTCCTAGGAGGCTCATTGTTGTGCCTGGACAAGGAGACCTAGGTCTTTAGGTCCCAGGACTTCTGACCCTCTGGGTCAAGTCCATTGTCCAACCCCCCACTTATTGGAGCTCCCCTGCAGGTGCAGAATTCTCCAAGTCTCCAAAGTTATTTCTTGAGGTGAGTCAGACACTTGGCTTATGTACCCCTCAAACCTTTCCTAGACACTTGCAGTGTGTTAGTGGATGGAGAGGCTAGAGCTGGAATGGTAAAGACCCTGTAGTCCCAGCAGGTGACCTAAAAGAGACCCGGAAGGGAGGTGGTCATACAGTCACTGATCCCACCCAGAGAGGAGGCTGCCATTTCCCAGACAGGCACATGAGGGTTCCTAGTTTGCATCAAGTTACAGAAGATAAAATAAGGCTCAAAGCAGCTGGGGTGGCTGGGCAGTTGGGAATCTCAACACTCATGAGGCTCAAATAGCCAGCTAGAGGTCAACATGGAAAAGGTGTTTTCAGGCTGGCTGGGCTAAGAAATGGGGCAGCAGTGGAGTTGGTTTAGTGCGCTGTGTGGTTGTCAAACAAGTTCTAAGACCTGACTTGAGTCACAAGAATGCATGCAAAGGCCTAACAGGGAGGAGATATCAGTAGTCACACTCTCCTCTAACCAGAAAGCTGGCAGACATAGGAGACTGTCTGGAAACCCATGGGACAGTGATCCTGGTGCATACAGTGGAGAAAAGGTGGACAGTGAGGACCAACACTCGGATGTGCCCTCCACTTGCCTGCTGCTGCACATCACATATCACCACCTCCATCAAACATACATAAATGTTAAGAAGAATGAGCAGAGATTCTGAGAAAGTGAAATAGAGCCTTTAATACCATTTCATGGTCTCATTAACCATGTAGCATGGCCATCATTGGTGACTTCAAAGCCCTGATCAGCTGTTGCCATGTTCAGGAATGCTAGAATCACAAGCCTTATCTACTTCGTACTCTGTATTTGGTACTGGGGAGAGGACCTGTGGTTTGCTGAATACTAAGACAGCACTACCAGCTCTACCTCATTCCTATCATTTCTTTTGTTAGACTATCTATTATAGTTATCATTTATTCTGTGTTATCACACCCTGTGTTCAGGGTGTAAGTGCACATGGGAAGATAGAGGACAACTTTCAGGAGTTGGTTCTCACTTTCTACCATGTAGATTCTGAGATGGAACTCAGATGGTCAGGCTGGTGGCAAATGCCCTCATGAGCTAAACAATATGGCTTAAACAATTCCTAAGAATTCTCAATGGCCAGGCGGTGGTAGCTCATACCTGTAATCCCAGCACTCAGGAGGCAGAGCCAGATGGATCTCTGTGAGTTTGAGGCCAGCCTGGTCTACAGAGCAAGGACAGGCACCAAAACTACACAGAGAAACCCTGTCTCAAAAAACGAAGAAGAAGGAGAAGGAGGAGGAGGAGGAGGAGAAGAAGAAGGAGAAGGAGAAGGAGAAGGAGAAGGAGAAGGAGAAGAAGAAAAAGAGGAGGAGGAGGAGGAGGAGGAGAGAAGAGGAAGAAAGAGGAGAAGGAGGAGAAGAAGAAAAGAAGAAGAAAGGAGAAGAAGAGCAACAAGAACAAGAAGAAAGAAAAGAATTCTCCTCAGTGACAGACAGACCTTCCTCTTTTGTCCTAGGAGGCTAATTGGTGCTCCCAGCCAGTGGGATCCTACATCACCAGGTTTCAGGACCTCTGACCCCTGGGCTCAAGTCCTCTGCCAACCCCCATCCCCACCAATTAGAATTCCCCTAAGCCTCCCAAGTTACTCCCCCTATTTTTTGAGGTGAGTTAGACTCTTGGCTTTTCTTTAGTCCTATGTCCCTTAGCCTCTTTCCTAGAGAACTACAGGATGCAAAGAACAAGAAACACTGTTTCAAAGCCCGTGTGTGGCCAGGAGCATACCAGAGAGAGGGCTTGATACATTTCGTCTTCACTCACCAATGCACAGACACTAAAAATGACAACAGTGAGCAGAGACCTGAATGTCACTTCTCATGGAGCCATGTGTGATGGCCATGGAGTCACCATGTCTCTTACTATGACATTGATATTCCAACTCAGTTCCTACAGCTTTGTTGTTTTAAGACAGGGTCTCACTGTGTAGACCAGGCTGGCCTGGAACTCACTGTGTAGACCAGGCTGGCCTGGAATTCACAGAGATCTGCCTGCCTCTGCCTCCCAAGTGTTGGAATAAAAGGCATATGCTACTATTCCCAGCTTTTGCCCTGCACATTTGGAAATGTTTGATATCTCAAGTCTAACTTAACCACTGGCCCTTTATGCTGTTCAGAGGAGGGAACTCAAGGTTTCCTGTATGCTGTGTTAGTATTCCGCCCAGTGAATTTATTTGACAATACAAAAAACATTTCTAATGTTAAGATGTTTTATTGCTCTCTCCCACCTACTCCCCTCGTGTGTGTGTGTGTGTGTGTGTGTGTGTGTGTGTGTGTGTGTACGCGCGCTATATAGTTTGGGATGACAGAGAGTACTCACTACCCCCTTTCACTATGGGAGACCCACCTAGAGCCTGAAGATCAAACCTGAGTAGTCTGGTCTAGCAGCAAACACTTATTTTTGAGCCATCTTGTAAACTCTCAATATCCTTTCTTAATATCAACCTTTCATTTTTTGCTCCTAGGAGGCTTATTGGTGAGGTCAATCTATAGCGACCAAGGCCACCAGGTCCCAAGACCTCTGACCCTAGGGGTCAAGTCTCCTCCCCAGTTGGGAAGTCCTCGTTTCCTACATTACTTCTATTTCTTAAGGTAAGTTGGACACTTGGCTGATAGGCTGCCACATACTTCCATGTCCCCTTTCCTAGACACCTGCTGAGTACTAAGGGTATAGATGTCAGAGAAGGATCTAGGTTTATGCCTTACAGTACAGGAGGGCACTGGAAGGAGATTTGTTAGGAATATGCACATGCAGTCACAGATCCCACCCAGAGAAGGAGTTGCCCCATACCAGGAACAGAGTCAAGCTGAGGTCCCAGGTTGCCTGAAGTGGCATAGACCAGAATGAGGCTCCAAAGCAGCAAGTGGTATCATGGGTCTGCAATTCCAAGACTGTGCAGCCTCAGGCAGGAGATTTACTAGTCGGAGGTCAGTTTAGGAAACAGGATAATACAGATTAGCCTGGACTGTCAAAAATGGGGAATTCAAAGAGTTGGGAAGATGAATTTATGGGTAAAAAAATCATGCCCAACAAGCATGAGTTTTATTCCAGAGAACTCTTGCCAAATCTGAGGTGGTGGGATATGTCAGCACTCTGCTTTCCTCATGGTGAGAAGTCAGGTAGAGACAAGAAACAATCGGGAAGCTTGTGGGGCAGTTAACTTAGCATACACAGTAGATAAGAAACGCTGTCTAAAAAAGAAAAAAGTGAAAGGTGGGGCTAGAGAAATGATTCAGTGGTAAAGAACACTCAATGCTCTTCCAGAGGACCTGGGTTCAATTCCTGGCATCCACAAAGCAGCTTACAACCATCTGTAACTCCAGTTCTAGGTGATCTGGTGCCCTCTTCTGGCCTTGATGGGCACCAGGAGTGCACACAGTACACTTACATTTAGCTACATAAAAATAAATCTGCTTTTTTAAAAGATGAAAGGTAAGGAACAACAGCAGGGGCTGTCCACTGGCCTCCACATGCATAGAATGGCATGTATTGCCTCCACCCCCATACCCCACAGAGAAAGAAGAGAGACACTCAGGAATACTTAAAAGTGAATGGGCAAGCCAGATGGTGGTGATGCACCCCTGTAATCCCAGCACTAGGAGGCAGAGGGAGGTGGATTTCCGTGAGTTTGAGCCCAGCCTGGTCTACAGAGTGAGTTCCTGGACAGCCAGAGCTACACAGTGAAACCCTGTCTTGGAAAAAAAAAACAAAACAAAATGGAAAGGGCAGAGATTCTGAGGAAGAGCCTTTGATGTTCTTTTGAGTTCTCATGTAACCATGTAGGATGGCCATGGACTCACTGTGTTGCTCATAATGACATTGAACTCCTGAAATAGTTGCTTTCTACCTTCAGAAATGCTAGTATAGGCCTGGGCTATTATTTGCCCTTTGTTTCTGGGGAGGGAACCCATGGTTCCTGTATCCTAGGGAATCACTCTACCTTCTAAGCTTATTCAATAGTGCTAGCATCTTTCCTTTAAAAATGTTTGTATACATTTACTATGTGTGTTTGTACACCCACATGCTTGGAAGTTAGCAGACAGCTTACAGCAGTTCTCTCCTCTCACTATGTTGGTCCTAAGGATGAAATTCAGGTCATCAGACTTAGGGGCAATGGCATTTACCTGCTGAGCCATCCTTCTTAATGATAAGACCACATCTTTGCTTCTAGGAGACTTGTTGGTGAGATCAGCTCTTAGGTTCAACACCAGCAGAACCCAAGACCTCAGGGTCAAATCTATAGCTGGCCTCCAGCCAGTTGGATCTCCCCAGTCTCCTACTTTACTTCCTCTAATTGAGGTAAGTTAGACACCTGGTTCATCTGCTGTCCTATACCTCCACTGCCCCCTTTCCAGACACCTGCAGAATATTACGGATGCTGGTGCCAGAGGTGGGATGATAAAGCCATTACAGCCCCAGGAACCAATCTGACAGGGCTCTGGAAGGGCAGCAACTCCACATGAGAGGGGCTTAAGCCATGCCAGGCAGGGTCAGGCAGGTCCCAGGTTAGATCAAGTGTTAGAATGAGGACAAAAAGCAGTGTGTGTTGTGGGCTTGTAATCCCAAGCCTCAGGGTACCCAGGCTTGAATTAATCCTGGGAACAAAGGGTACTCCAGGACTAGTCTGGACTGTCAACAATAACAGAAGTGCCTAAGGAAGACTCTTTATTGGCATTTTTTCATGAAAAGTAACCCAGGAAAAGTTAGGCAAGTTAGCACTGGCAAATTGTAATAATTTTGTTTTTTGTTTTTTGTTTTTTCGAGACAGGGTTTCTCTGTGTAGCTTTGCGCCTTTCCTGGAACTCACTTTGGAGACCAGGCTGGCCTCGAACTCACAGAGATCCACCTGCCTCTGCCTCCCGAGTGCTGGGATTAAAGGTGTGCACCACCACCGCCCGGCAAATAGTAATAATTTTGGTGAAGAAGTGGTTGCCTATTACTTGTTTTTCTTGACATAGTGGAGGCAAAATACACATTTCAGAGTGAGCGGGAAATAAGGATGTTTTAGTGACTAGAGACTCAGCTGGTTTACTTTGTGAATGAAAGATGTCCTCCTGGTAGGTAGACCTGTCTTTCAACATGGTCAGCTACTGTAGGAGGGGGAGTCTTCCCAAATCTGCAAGCTTTGGGTGGTGTCAAACATCATAAGATACAAAGTGTAAATAACATCTAGCACTTCCTGCTTGTAAGCCCAGCACTCATGGGGCTGGGGAGGAGGGTTTCTTTGAGTTCTTGGCTAGCCTAGGCCACAGAGTGAGACCCTGTCCCAACAAATCTAACAGTGAATGTGGGAGACAGGTCCTTTATTGAGTGCTGGGGGTTTCCACATGTGGCATGCTTACAGTGGAGACTACAGGACAAGTTAAGGAAATTAATTCTCTCCTCCCACTATGTTGGTCCAAGGAATCGAACTCAGGTGCTAAGACTTGTCAGCAAGCACCTCTTCCTGCTGAGCCATTTCACTGGAATGCCATGGAGCCTTCAGTAAAGGTCTTCCAAGCATAAAGACCTGAGATAGGATAGATGGTCCGAACTCATGTGAACCTGCCAGGTGTGCTAAGTCGGGCTTGTTTTCCTAGGTCTGAGGTGATGAAATCCAGCAGGTCCCTGTGCCTTTCTGACTTGCCAGTCTAGCGTTCATGGCATGTTCATGGCCAGTGAAAGTCACTGTCTCAAAAAATGTCAATGGCATCTGACTAGTGATGCCTAAAGTTCTCTGGCATGTATATGCACACACATACATATGTGCATGCCCCCATCATATACATGTGCCAACACACACACACACACACACACACACACACACACACACACACACACACGACAGGCATGACGGTGCAGCCTAGTAATCTCAGTTCTCCCGAGGTTGGTTCAGGGTCAGCTATATAGCCAGTTTGGGGCCAGTCAGAACTACATGATACCCTTTCTCAAAAAAAGGCCTATTTATATAGCCAGGAGTGATGCATATGGCAAGAATTACATGGAAGCAATTCTCTTAGTTAGGTGAAATGTCAGTAGGAGTGTCTAGAATTCATTCAGTTCTGTCTTGCTGCTTTCCAAGGCAACCTGAAGTGGTCACAGCTGGACAGTGTTTCTGTCTTCTGCAGCTGCTGGAGTGTCCTCACAGTGCCAGGGAGTGGGGAGAGGGCACAACACAGATGACACAGGACATGTGGCTCTCAGGGGCTTGATGGATGCCATCTAGCCAAGCTCTTGGTTCAGTAAAAGACTCTCAAAAAAAAAAAAAAAAAGTAAGACATCCACAGTCAACAGTTGGCTTCCAAATGTGCATGTACCTGCAAGTATTCCACACACATATGGGTGTATACATACAGACATACTATACAAATATGGGAGCAGTTGAAAAAAAACCCACCTAATATTGACCTCTGGTCTACACACACACACACACACACACACACACACACACACACACACACACACGTCACACATAAATGAAAAAGTTTTCCTACTCAAATTGCTAAGGTGATCAGAATGAAGGGACATCAAACTTTGTGTAAAATGAAATTAGAGGCAAGTCTCTCTTGCTCTTCCCTCAATTAAATCCTTAAGCCCAGCACTTGCAGATTGAGGTGGAAATTGTTGAGTTTAAGCCCAGTGTACAGAATGAGACCCTGCCTCTAAAAACAAATACCAACCCCCCCTTTCCTAATAAACCCCAACAGAGAGAAGAGGGAAGGAGGGAGGAGGAAAAGAGGGAGGGAGGGAAGGAAAGAGAAAGAGTGTGCACTTCTGTGACTTCAAAGGGCAGCATTTTGAAACATGGAAAAGCTAGGTTGAATAGCAACAATTTAGTTCCTCAGTTCCTTAGTATTTGGATTTAGTCCCCTGAAAGAATTTTGGAAAAGGCAAAGTACTGAGCCCATCGATGTCAGTTCTATTCTATCAAATCTGTTATTTTCTTTGAGACTATGTAGCCTTGGCCGAACTGGATTACAGACATGCACCATCACACTTAGTTTTTAAAAATATATATACATATATATTATATAATTATATGCATATTATATATTAATTTGAGGCAGGATCTCAATTTGTATGTAGTCTAGGCTGGCTTCAACTCGTGACAATCCTTCTGCCTCAGCCCCTGACTTCCAGGATTACAGACATGTTGCAAACTCACCTTTTACAAATCTCTTAATGTTAAAAAGGTCTACAATGGTGAAATTCCAATACCATTCTTTGTAAAGAAGAAGGTTGTGGTGTTAATCTTGACAGGAGAGCTGAAATTTGAGCAACTGGGATTCCCTTTCCCCCTTTTTATTTCCTCAAAGTACTTCAGCTTTTTTGCTCCAAATACACAACGGAATTCTTTTTTTTTCGAGACAAGTTTCTCTGTGTAGCTTTGGAGCTTGTCCTGGAACTCGATGTGTAGACCAGGCTGGCCTTGAACTCAAGGAGATCCGCCTGCCTCTGCCTCGCCAATGCTGGGATTAAAGGCATGCGCCACCACTGCCTGGCTCACAACAGAAATTTTTATAGGCAACCTACAGGGACGGTAATAAAATTGACAGAATGAGTAGATATAGGCTTCCTATCTACAAATACAGTAACCAGAAGGGCTAGGGTTAGGGTGGGATTGGCAGAGCGGGCTGTGGCTAAAACATATAAAAGAAGAAAGGAAATTGTTGTTTTAAGACTGGATATCACTATGTAGCACAGGCTGCCTTCAAACTTGTGATCCTCCTGCCTCAGACTCACCTGTACTGTGAATCATGGGACTTCTAATGCCCAAGCAGAGAAGATTAGCCTCTTCTCTGGCCCAAGGAAGGCTCTGAAAGAGGGGAAATGATATGCTTTGATATGTGTTTTAAAACAAAACAAAAAACTGTCCGCAATAGTAAAGTGAAACCAGACTGGAGTGCCAGGGGAGCCAGTTAGACCAGGCTTAATGAGAGGGAAGACAGGGGTGGTTAGTCTGGATCGCAGCTCCCTGGGTCAGTAGAGTGTAAGGGGTGAAAAACTCTAGTCAGCAGTGGGTGCACTTCAGGGCTGCGTCCTAAATGACACCAAAGGCAGGCGCTGTAGAGGAGAGGATGCAAGAATGTACTACTCTTATCCAGCCTCGAGATCTAGGAAATGACAATAAGCAGCACTGGGGCGCAAGAGCCCGCCCAGTTGCCCAAAACACTGCAGCGCTAAGGCTTGAAGAGCTGCGCAGCCGGGCTCCGTAGGGTGAAGAGCGGAGCCTCCGTCGCGGTGATGGCTCGTGGGCCTAAAAGCCAGAGATCGCGGATCCCAGAGTCCCCGCCGCCGTCCGTAAGGCCAAGCGTAGGAGAGGCACTAGTCTCCGCGGATGGGAAGCTCAGGTGTACCCTTGCTTTAAGGGTCCATGCTGGGGCAGCTCGCGGAACTCTGGACGGAAGCGGCCCCTCCCCGCCCAGCTGCCGGACGCCCAGCCAATCAGTGCGCCCCGCCAATCAGCGCGTCGGACCAATCAGTGTGTTTTCTCCGGCGGCGCCCGGCGCTTAGCTGACGCGCGAGGCCAGCCCGCGCCCCGCCGCCCTTTGGCGACGGCCCCTCCCGCGCTTGCCGGGCCCGTTAGCTGCGCGCCGCGCCTCTTGAGCGACGGCCCCTGGGCGGCGGAGGCCGTGGCGGCGGCGCGTGCGGGTGCGGCCCTGGCGCGCCCCCTGGCGGCCCGGCCGGCGAGCTGCGGGTGCGGCGCTGACCCGGAGGCGGCGGCGGCGGTGCCCGGATGGAGGCACGTCATTGTCCCCCGCCGGGTGGCTGGGCTGTGTGCGGCGGCGGCGGCGGCGGCGGCCGAGGGGGATGGAGCGAGTGCCGGGCCGGGTCAGGTAAGCTCCCGCCTCCTTCCCGCCCGCTGCAGGCTGGCGTGGGGCCCGGCCGCGTGTCCTGGCTTCGCGGCCTCAGTCGCTCCGCCACCTTCAGCCGGCCGCGGCCCGCCGGTACTGGCGCGGCCCCTCGCCCGCCGCCCCTTCTCCAGGCGCCGGGCGGCCTGGGGACCCCACGGCTGCGGGACCGGCGCTGCTGCCGCCCGGCCGAGCCAGGCCTGCGGAGCAGGAGGCGGCGGCCACCGCGGGCGGGAGGGCTCGTAGCGAAGGCAGCGCTGGGGCTGCACGGGGAGGGCCGGACCCCCTGGTTGCCATGGCCACCGCGCTCCCACCCCCACGGGCCCCAGCCCGCCCCCTCGGCCAGCGGGCCGGGCCGGGCTGCAGCCGGCTGCTCCTGGGCCGCGGGGCGGGTTTGGAGCTGTCGGGGTGGGCGTGTGCACGCCGGGACAGTGTGGCCGGCGTCCGGGGCCCGCCCGCCGCCCCCCGCGTGACTGCCACCTCCGGTCTCGGGAGCCACCTCCGGCCCCTCGGAACTCGGGGCTGGCTTCTCCACCCCCACCCCGCCCCCATCCCAGACAAACTTTGCCACCCGGGCGCGGTCCACTCGGCTTCTCCGCAGAACGCCCGAGTTGCCCACGCCGGAGCGGGCACCCGAAGGAGAGGCGGGCGGCTGGGGGTGTTGGGGGGAGGAGCCCTGTAGCTCATTCCCCTCCGAAAAAAGCAAGTGTGCCTTCCTCCTTCACGTTCTTTATCTTTGGGGCAGGAAGAACCAACTTACCTGAGGGGAAAGGCGGGTGGGAGGGATCGGGTTCAGATGTTTGAAATGAAAATTTGACGGGACCAAAGTTTTACAATCTAGGACCTTAACCTCCCTAGAATGAATACAGTTGAGATTACTTTTGTTGAATAGCTCTTTTATATTTGAAGGCCTTAGGGCTTGCTTGTTTGTAGTTCTTTCAAGTAAATACACTCAACTAACAAAAAGTGTTGAGAAACTAGTTAACGCCCCTTTCACAAAGTAACAACCGGATGCAGGTTCTTATAGCTGTCTATGGAGGATAGCGTTTTCTTCAAAGGGTGCGTTTTAAACATTTGCTTTTAACATGTCACTCATTCAGGTGCATAGGTCTGTGAATAATTGATTACACTTGTTTTTACTTAGGGACAGTTTCACTTTTCTGTAATCATTGAATCAAGACTACAGTATGTGTTTGGTTTGCAGAGGTTTAAGACTAATCATTCTGTTTACCTAAATATAATCAAGATTCATCTTTTTAAAGTTTCTTAAAATGGAAATGTTACAAGAACTTGTAAACAATATAATACATTGTTTATGAAGAAGTTGTGTATAAGTTTTTGTGTGTGTGTTGACTATTCCTTCAGTGTATGTGGAATGACGCAATGTTTAGTGATAATTGTTTTTTAAAATGAAAAAGATTAACATAACCTAGCATTTACTCCCCATAAAGGAGACATAACCAAGTAAAAGTTCTTAGTCCTGCTCATTTATCCAGGTCCCTGTTCAGGTTGCTAGAGTCTTAAATGGTCTCTTGTAACTTTGTATATCATGAGAGGGTGTTAGGGGAAATGCTCAACTTTCATTAAGTAGTTACTTTCACAGTCCTATTTCGAACATGAATCTTCAGAAGCTTTAGTAAGAATAAAGAACAGGCGCCACATGAATCCTGTCTTACACAGTATAGTTGGGTTTTAAGAAAGGTTATCTCTATAAAAGGCGGAGTTTAGTTTGATACCTGATAGTTTTAGGGTAAGATTTCATTGGCTGACTAAATGAAGAATGATGAATGGATTTGGTTAGTCTTGCCAGAATCAAACAATAACATACTGATGACTAGAATTGTGTTTTCCTTAATATTTTTCTTTTAAGCCTACTACCCCACCCTCCCTAGAATAATGATGTTTTATTTGGTTGGTTGTTAATCATTGTCTGGAAAGGTTGCTTATCCCAGGAAAATCGGGTTTTACTGTCATTAATGTTATTTTAACTAAGGATAGATTAACCTTTCCTTATTACCCAATTTTGGCTTTCTTCCTTTAACTAACTCTCCCTCCTGTTCCTTTTCCTTTCTTTCATCAATACACTTTTAATTTCTTTTGCCTGTAGGATGAGAAAAGTGTAAACTTTGCTTGGATAATAGGTTCAATCTTTCTTGTGAATGAAGGTCATTTATCTTTACTTGATTAAATATTCAAATCAGATATAATTGACTTTCTATTTTTATGTAATTGTCCTCAGATTGTACTTCGCTTTAATTAAAAATTGTAAACAAAAATGTTGAAGCTTTTAAGAAACAACCTTATATTGTGAACAGCAAGCACATGGTGACACTGTTCACTGAAGTGGCAAGTACATGAGGATTTTATTACCGTTTGTACTTTACAGTAGTGAGTATCCAAAGGCCAAATTTTATTATTTATTTAGTTAGTTAGTTAGTTAGTTTTTCGAGACAGGGTTTCTCTATGTAGCTTTGCGCCTTTCCTGGATCTCGCTCTATAGACCAGGCTGGCCTCTAACTCACAAAGATCCACCTGTCTCTGCCTCCCAAGTGCTGGGATTAAAGGCGTGCTCCACCACCGCCCAGCTAGCTCAAAGGCCAAATTTTAGAGGTACTTCCTTAGTTTTTAAAGGACTAAATGAGATGCCTTATAAAATCACTCAGCATAAGTCGGTGCTCAAAGTAAACACTAGTTCCTTCCTGTTTGCATGATTCCATTCATTTGTTGAATACATGTTTGGAAAGCTTTCCCCAGGCCAGGTAGGGTGGAGTAAGTTTTTACTGCATGCTACTGTAGAAATTAGCAGAGGGCGGTTTTTAGGATGGGTTTCTGACCCAATCTTGAGGTGAAAAGTGTTGTCAAGGAAACCCTCTAGGATGGATTTCAAATCCAGTCTTGGGATGAAAGGAATTGTCAGGGAAAGCATCCTAGAAGAGTGAATTCTAAATCTGAGGATTGAAAGTGTTAACTGGCCAGAGGTAGAAAGCTGGAAGATAATAGCTTGCAGGAGCTCAGTGAGAGCAGGGACTAAAAATGGACCCTATGGTGGGAGCATTCCAGAGGCCAAAGTATGCCAAGTTCAGATACTGGGAAGAACCATAGGGAGGTCCTAAAAGGTTTTCTTCAGGGTGTGACATGTATATTTGGCTGCCTGGGCCATTCCTAAAAGCACTGTGTTGACAAGGTGGTATAGTGGTTAGACAACCAACAGCCCAGCCGGGTTTCTTGGCCCTGGCTCTCTGTCCCAGTCACTGACTAGTTTGAGTTGCTATTATTGCTTCATTCTGTAAACCTTGCAGATTTTGACTGATTGAAGGTTCACGATGAAAATTTAGCAAGTTAATATATATATTCAGCAATTAATATGATGCCCAGCACATAGAAAAAGCTCAATTAGTAGATTTGAAAATAAGATTGATAGTGAATTCAATATACACATTTGTGTTCAAAGTTTGATGTTAGTAAAATCACAGGTTTCCTTTTAAAAGTTATAATCCATATATGTGGACTTCAGGAAAATACATTTCATTGATAAGACTTTTCTGTAGGTATAATTTTTCAAAACTTCAAATTTCATACAATGGTATTTTAGACTTTGAGTTAAAAATCAAAGCTAGGCTGGGCAGTGGTGGCACAAGCTTTTAATCCCAGCACTCAGGAGGCAGAGGCAGGCAGATCTCTGTGAGTTTGAGGCCAGCCTGGTCTACAGAGCAAGATCCAGGACAGGCATCAAAACTACAAAGCTAAATATTCTCTTTATGTAATTAAGATTTTGCCCTGAGAAATGGTATGTGAATTGAAAATGTAGTCAAGTATATTAAAAGTGTGGAATGTTCCTAGCTTAAAGCAGTAGAGATGAAAAGAATGTTCTTAGTTAAATATATATAATTGGGAATTGAGGTGCCTAATTATAAACTGAAAGATGACTTTGGGGATATGGTATAGGATACATGTTTTTTGTTGTTGGTGCTGCTGCTTTTGAGACAGGATCTTGTATTGAACTCTTGATCCCCTGCCTCTGCCTCTACCTCTACAATGCTGGGATTACAGGCATCCACCACTATGCCATTTTAGTTTATGAAATATGGGAGATGGAACCCAGGCTTCATGGATGCTAGGCAAGACCTTTACCAGCTGAGCTATATCTCTACCCCCACTAATGTTTTATGTTTGGGTGATTTTTTTGAAGATAGTGTTAAGTGGCTAGACAGAAATTAACAAGACCCAGTGGCTGGCTAAGCAGGCTCTTCTCACCCTTTGACAAACATACTTTTTGTTTTTTGCAGGGTTGAAAAATGACCATAGTTGACAAAACTGAACCTTCAGACCCATCATCCTGTCAGAACCAGCCTGGCAGTTCTGAGGCGGTCTCACCTGAAGACATGGACACAGGCTCTGCCAGCTGGGGTGCCGTGTCTTCAATAAGTGATGTTTCAAATCATACACTTTCATTAGGGCCAGTGCCTGGTGCTGTAGTTTATTCTAATTCATCTGTACCAGATAAATCAAAACCATCACCACCAAAGGACCAAGGTATGACTGCAGAATTGCTGCTTGGAACTCCTGTGTGCAAATGCTTCAGGACAGTGGTTTTCAAGACTGGCACTATTTCATTGTCTTCTAATGAGCATTCATTCTTCCATCTACACACACCCCACTATTAACATGTATCACAAATAGGAGGGTAGATTGAGTTTTAGTTACCAGGATATGGATTTTTTTTTCCATTCCCAATTTATTGAAGGATAAACTTGGCCTCAAACTCATTATGTAGCCAAAGCTGGCCTTGATTCTCTTGTCTTCCTGATTCTCTCATCTCTACCCCCTGAGTGCTGGGATGGCAGGCAGGGCTGGGGGTCAAAAGCAGGACTTTCTGTGCCTTTTAGGGAAGCATTCTGTTAACTGAGCTACATTCTCAGACCCTTTTTATGACAAAGTATGAGAAAATAGTTAGAATTCTAATGAACTGTCACATAGCCATCAGTCAACTTTGACATGGCCACTTAGTTGTACCTCTACCCATTGACCCCCTCTGCTGTGTGTATGTGTATATATATAAGCACATGTGCCTAGGAAATTGTACTTATTAGGCACACACACCTTGTCTTTCCCTGGTATTTTAGACAAGTCTAATATGCCACATTATCTATAAGCATTTTAGTATGTACATCTTAGAGAATTCTTTCATAAAAATAAAGAATGTCTGGGACTGGAGAGATGGTTCAGCAGTTAAATGTGCTGGCCCTTCTTGCAGAGGACCCTAGTTCACTTCCTAGTACCACTGTTAAAGTGAATCACTACTTGTGCCTTCAAGTCTGGGGGTGGTGGTGTCTTACACCTTCTTGTGGCCTTTATGGGTACCAGTGCTTGTATGTGCCCACATGTGGGAACAGACACACATAAATACAAATAAATCCAGTCAGTATTGTTTTTAATTAGTTTAAATGAAATCTACACATTAAGTGAATTTATATCTCTAAGATCCTTTCATTTGTATCCATCCCTTGCATTTGGAAATGATTGAAGAAGCCAGATGAGAGGAGTTGATCTCACCTCAGACTCTGGACTTCAGTGTGGCTGTCTCTTCAGTCTTTGTGGTATGCTGGTAATGAGGTAGAGGAGCTTGATCAGATCCAGGAATTGCTGTGTGTTTTGCTTGTGAAGTGTGCAAAGCTTTGTTTTTAATTTTTTGTTCTCTCTTTTTTTTAAGTCCTAGGTGATGGCATTGCTCCTCCTCAAAAGGTTCTATTTCCATCTGAAAAGATTTGTCTTAAGTGGCAGCAAACTCATCGAGTTGGCGCTGGGCTCCAGAATTTGGGCAATACCTGTTTTGCCAATGCCGCATTGCAGTGTCTGACCTACACACCACCCCTCGCCAATTACATGTTATCCCATGAACACTCCAAGACATGTGAGTGCTGTGTACTTTTGTGTGCATGTTTTCAGTGCTGTGGTTTGCTTTCTTGGTGCCGTCTTCCTCAGAAATGAAAATGCAGTATTTAGTGAAGTGACATGACCATGGGCATGGTATTTTGCACAGTGGTAGTGTGTTCACTTAGCATGCACCAGGCAATTGGTTTAAATCCTCAGCCTGCAACAACAACAACAACAAAAACAAGAAACCAAGATATATGATTACTGGGAAGTTGGTTCGCTGGTTTAGAAACTGGGATGAAGGTGGGATGGG